>NC_041234.1:79469260-79482961 GCF_002837175.3 Physeter macrocephalus | reverse complement strand
TAAATTTAAGAAAATTGAAATCATATCAAGTATCTTTTCCGACCACAACGCTATGAGACTAGATATCAATTACAGGATAAAAACTGTAAAAAATACAAACACATGGAGGCGAAACCATACACTACTAAATAACCAAGGTATCACTGAAGAAATCAAAGAGGAAATTTGAAAACTACCTAGAAACAAATGACACTGTAAACAAGACGACCCAAAACCTATGGGATGCAGCAAAAGCAGTTCTAAGAGGGAAGTTTATAGCAATACAATCAATCCTACGTCAAGAAACAAGAAGCATCTCAAATAAACAACCTAACCTTACACCTAAAGCAATTAGAGAAAGAAGAACAAAAAAAAAAAAACAAAGTTAGCAGAAGGAAAGAAATCATGAAGATCTGATCAGAAATAAATGAAAGATAAATGAAGGAAACAATAGCAAAGATCAATAAAACTAGAAGCTGGTTCTCTGAGAAGATTAAAAAAAAATTGATAAACCATTAGCTCGACTCGTCAAGAAATAAAGGGAGAAGACTCAAATCAATAGAATTAGAAATGAAAAAGGAGAAGTAACAACAAGATAAATGAAGGAAACAATAGCAAAGATCAATAAAACTAGAAGCTGGTTCTCTGAGAAGATTAAAAAAAATTGATAAACCATTAGCTCGACTCGTCAAGAAAAAAAGGGAGAAGACTCAAATCAATAGAATTAGAAATGAAAAAGGAGAAGTAACAACTGACACTGCAGAAATACAAAGAATCATGAGAGATTACTACAAGCAACTATATGCCAATAAAATGGACAACCTGAAAGAAATGGACAAATTCTTAGCAAAGCACAATCTTCCAAGACTGAACCAGGAAGAAATAGAAAATATAAACAGACCAATCATAGGCACTGAAATTGAAATTGTGAGTAAAAATCTTCCAACAAACAACAGCCCAGGACCAGATGGCTTCATAGGCGAATTCTATCAAACATTTAGGGAAGAGCTAACACATATCCTTCTCAAAGTTTTCCAAAATATAGCAGACGGAGGAAGACTCCCAAACTCATTCTACGAGGCCACCATCACCCTGATACCAAAACCAGACAAAGATGTCACAAAGAAAGAAAACTACAGGCCAATATCACTGATGAACATACATGCAAAAATCCTCAACAAAATACTAACAAACCGAATCTAACAGCACATTAAAAGGATCTTACAACATAATCAATTGGGGTTTATCCCAGGAATGCAAGGATTCTTCAATATACACAAATCAATCAATGTGATAAACCATATTAATGAATTGAAGGAGAAAAAACATATGATCATCTCAATAGATGCAGAAAAAGTTTTAGACAAAATTCAACACCCATTTATGATAAAAACCCGCCAGAAAATAGGCATAGAGGGAACTTAACTCAACATAATAAAGGCCATAAATGACAAACCCACATCCAACATCATTCTCAATGGTGAAAACCTGAAACCATTTCCTCTAAGATCAGGAACAAGACAAGGTTGTCCACTCTCACTAGTATTAGTCAAGATAGTTTTGGAAGTTTTAGCCTATACACTGATGATGAAAAATCTGAAAGAGAAATTAAGGAAACTCTCCCATTTACCACTGCAACAAAAATAATAAAATACCTAGGAATACTCCTAACAAAGGAGACAAAAGACCTGTATGTAGAAAACTATAAGACACTGATGAAGGAAATTAAAGATGATACAAACAGATGGAGAGATATACCATGTTCTTGGATTGGAAGAATCAACATTGTGAAAATGACTATACTACCCAAAGCAATCTACAGATTCAATGCAATCCCTATCAAACTACCCATGGCATTTTTCACAGAACTAGAACAAATAATTTCACAATTTGTATGGAAACACAAAAGACCCCGAATAGCCAAAGCAAGCTTGAGAAAGAAAAACAGAGCTGAAGGTATCAGGCGCCCTGACTTCAGACTATACTACAAAGCTACAGTCAGAAGGAGAAAAACAAATACCATATGCTAACACATATATATGGAATCTAAGAAAAAAAAAATGTCATGAAGAGACGAGGGGTAGGACGGAAGCAACTGACAAAGGATTAATCTCCAAAATTTACAAGCAGCGCATGCAGCTCATTATCAAAAAAACAAACAAGCCAATCCAAAAATGGGCAGAAGACCTAAATCAACATTTCTCCAAAGAAGATATAGATTGCCAACAAGCACAAGAAAGGATGCTCAACCTCACTAATCATTAGAGAAATGCAAATCAAAACTACAATGAGGTATCACCTCACACCAGTCAGAATGGCCATCATCAAAACATCTACAAACCGTAAACGCTGGAGAGGGTGTGGAGAAAAGGGAACCCTCTTGCACTGTTGGTGGGACTGTAAATTGATACACCCACTATGGATAACAGTATGGAGGTTCCTTAAGAAATTAAAAATAGAAGTACCGTACGACCCAGCAATCCCATTACTGGACATATACCCTGAGAAAACCGTAATTCAAAAAGAGCCATGTACCGCAATGTTCATTGCAGCTCTATTTACAATAGCCAGGACATGGAAGCAACCTAAGTGTCCATCGACAGATGAACGGATAACGAAGATGTGGCACATGTATACAATGAAATATTACTCAGCCGTAAAAGGAAACGGAATTGAGTTATTTGTATTGAGGTGGATGGACCTAGAGAGTGTCATACAGAGTGAAGTAAGTCAAAAAGAGGAAAACAAATACCGTATGCTAGCACATATATATGGAATCTAAAAAAAAAAAAATGGTCCTGAAGAACCTAGGGGCAGGACAGGAATAAAGACGCAGACGTAGAGAATGGACTTGAGGACACGGGGAGGGGGAAGGGTAAGCTGGGATGAGGAGAGAGAGTAGCATTGACATATATACACTACCAAATGTAAAATAGATAGCTAGTGGGAAGCAGCTGCATAGCACAGAGAGATCAGCTGGGTGCTTTGTGTCCACCTAGAGGGGTGGGATAGGGAGGGAGGGAGTTGCAAGAGGGAGGCGATATGGGGATATATGTATATGTATAGCTGATTCACTTTGTTATAAAGCAGAAACTAACACACCATTGTAAAGCAATTATAGTCCAATAAAGATGTTAAAGAAAAAAAGAAATACTCTGTAATAAATATTCAGTTACTAAGAGAAAAAAATAATAATAAGGACCTAATAAAGACTAGCTCCCTTCTCTTTAATTCCTTCCCACATCCCCATAGCCTAAGGGCTGGCTTGACTTGGGAAACACCTTGTTGGGATTTCTACCCTCCCAGTTCCCTCCTAACCCATGTCTTCTTGGCAGCTCCTCCCTTTACTACACCTTCCAGAGCTGGTCCATGCCCCATTCTCATCCTATCCCGGACAAACCACCAAACGCCAAGCGAAATGACTCTCTACTGAAGACCTGCGTCTTTAAAAGGTTTTGTGGAGTGAATAGTGTCCCTCTTCCCAAATCAAGCCCTCAGCTCCAAGCTCCTCTGGCGTTCTCTGAGCTGACTGATGGCTGGGATGTGCCAGGGCTATGCTGCCACCCTCCACTTCCAATGTCCAATCTAATGCTACCTTCAGCGTACTGGGACCAAACATGAATTCTTCAAGTGTCAGCCAACGTGGTGCCACTGAATCCTGCAAATGGGCAAGCCCAGGGAAGACCTGAAGTTGCAACAGCTGCAGAGAGAAGGCTGGGGGTGGTAAGGAGGGAGTGCCAACTTCACAGAGAATTCTGGCAGTGAGGGGATCCTTGACCTGTGGTGATATGTGACCACTCCAGGCAGTGATCCAGAAAATTGAATTCACACCTGCTCACCTCTTTCTGGAGCAGACAGAACAAATGGTTCTTGCTTCCTGTCCAGATCCAGCACCCTCCTAATTCCCCCAAAAAAGAGGAAAAAAATCCAGCTATTTTTAATTCTCTGCTTCTTCAAAGTTGGCCTGGATCTCTCATCTGTTTTTCCTCTTCCCTCTGTGCTGGCATTTTCTTTGATTTGAGACTCTCTTATTTCCTTAGGCTGTTCAACCTCCTGAGAGAACCTCTTTGGAGGGTTGCGTTAGTGGGTGTCCGTGGGGACTGTGCTCTTGCTGGGGACATGGAGAGCCTTCCCTCAGCCCCTGCAAGCCGTGACCTCCTCCTGGGCTCCCTCTAGTGTTTCTTGTTGTTCTTGACTACGAGCCTCACGGGTACCTATGCCCACCCTCAATCTAGACCATCTGTCCTCTGTGTGAGGTAGACCAGTGGGCCTTAAGTCTGCAAGGAATGACAGTGTTGGAACTAACAAAGGCAGCACTTGCAGAAGTCTTCAAGGCTTCAAGCTGATTACACTGGGCTGAGGCTGAGCCAGGGATCCCTGGAGAGAAACCTTTAGAATATTCCATGGCACCTCATCAGGGGAGGCATCTAATAGGAACCCCTGACAGCTCGGGAGTTGGGACCAAATCCTCCCGCCTATTCCCTAGACTAAAACAACAACAATAGCAATTGGATGGGGGTGGGGGGAACAACACATTCCCAAAGGGCAGACATGCTCCAGCCTTAGGAGGGCACAACTGGCCGAGGGATGGTCCGTGATGCACCTCATCCTGCCTTGACTGCAGGTGGAGAATAGGAAAGGGAAAATAATAATTACAACTAACAGAGTGAATGAAGCCAGTCCTGAAATACCCCATTTGTATGTTTCCATTTATATGATATGTCTAGAATAAGCAAATCTACAGAGACAAAATGTAGATTAGTGGATGCCAGGAGCTGGAGGGAAAGGAAATAAGGAGTTACTGCCAGTGGGTACAGGATTTCTTTGGGGGATGATGAAAATGTTCTGGAGTTAGTGGTGATGATTTCACAACTTGGTGAATATACTAAAAACCACTGAACTGTATACTTTAAAAGAGTAAATGTTATGATATGTGAATTATATCTCAATAAAGCCGTTAAATTTAAAAAAAAATAATTACAGCTAATAGTTACTGAGTGCTTTAGTATATATCCAGCCCTGTTCTGACTGCTTTATAGACAATAATGTGTTGAATCTGTAAAGAAAAAGACGCTATAAGGAAGGTCTTATTATTGTCCTCATTTTAGGCGGAAGGCAACTGAGGCATAGAGAAGTTACACAGCTGGTAGGATAAGAACCGAGGTTTGAACCTAGACAATCTGCCTTCCAATCCCATGCTCCTAACCAGTATGCATACCACCTGGCTAGTGTGCTGCTGTGTGAATGAGCCCTCTCCCCTGCCCTTTGCCTCCGAAGTTACTCCCTCTCCTCTCAGACCGATTGCCTATGCTTGGGGACTTCATCTACTTCAGAGAAAATCCTAATGATTTGCCCTAGTAAGGCCCTGGGCCAGTGTGACCTTAGGGCACAGAGCAGGGAGCCCCTCGCAGTAATCTGTGAAGGGCCAGGGAAGGAAAGGAGGGAGAGTAGCTAAATTCCATGTCTGGAGAAGGAGGCAGCTAGTGAAGTAACTGGAAAGCTGGAAAGCCAGAGAGAATCCCCTCCCCTCCTCCTGTCCCCAAGCAATACAACTGCTCCCCCAGCCCCTCCCCCCCCAGACACACATTCACATGCACAGACATCTGTGCTCAATTATTCCAGCAGAAGGGCAGAGCAGGGCTGCCAGAGAAGAGATTGCTTGTTAGTGAGGGAGCTTGGCAAATGTGCCCTCCAGCTCTGCTTTTGAAAGCAGCCTGAGTGTTGGGGGCTGGGTGACCTGCAGAACTCCTGAGGCTCAGAGAGCACCCCTAGTGAGGGCAGATGCTGAGAAGACACTCAGCTGTTGTGCAGGACTGGTTTATTCAAGATTCTGTGGCTAGCCTCCTGGACTCCAAATCAAGTCCTAAGGCTCCATTCTGGAACCTTCCTAAGGCAGACTCAATAGGGTTATGCAGAGGAAGCCTCGTTCCCTGTTGACTCTGCTTATCCTGCAGGACCCCCTCCATCTTCTCAACCAGCGGGCTAGCTGAGGACGCGCTCAGGCCCCATCAGCTCCCGAGACTTCAAGTCCTCTGTGTAAAAGTACAGTCCTGGTGCCTGGCCCTTCGGTTCCCTGACTATAAGCCTGAAGACATATAGCAAAGCTTCCCACGATGCTTCTCTCCCAACGGCAAACCACCCTGTGTCATTAGAAGCCGTCCACTTCACATTATCACACATCTCTTCAGTTGCCACCTACTCTTCTTACTTTTCTACCTTCACAGGCAAATGGTCTCAGATGTACTTACATGACTCAGTTTATTCATCTGTCAAATGAAGGCGATACTGCCCAGCAATCTCCTAGAAGTTTTGAGAATCTGATGAGATACAGTTCCAAATGCTCTCGTAAAGTACACAAAAGGCTGCACGTGCTAGGAGACAACGTTCATCTCACCCACCAGCCTGTGAGCTTCTCATCTACCTGATTGTTCCCTTCCTAGTTCCCAGCAGAGTATTCTGCACATAATAAATTACCCAATAAAATGGTGCTTCATGAATTCAAGCTATGACTAAGAGCGTAGCATTTTAGGGCTGCAAATGACAAGCCTCTGTTCCCATGAGCTGTTTCCCAGACTAAGCCTGGGACCAAGACTTTCCCATATCCCCAACAGCAGCAACAGGTGACACCAAGTGAAGCCAATGTCACTCATTTTTCTTCAGAGGGGTCCAGTGGGAGTAGGGTTGTGCTGGGCTGTAAGGAGACTGGAGCAAGGCACAATCTTTCTGCCATTTCATGGCAAGGAGCAGGGGGAAGGCAATACCTGGGACCAGTGCTGTGGTGATAGACGGTGAAAAGGGGACAGCAGCAGACATGGAGACTGGGCTCTGGCTCTGTGTTCGTTTCAAACCTTTTCAGACCCAGTCAATGTGAGCACAGTGAAGGAAGAAGACTGCATGGGACCATTTCATGCTAGCAGCAGGCAGATGGCCTAAGACTTGAGAGAGTAGAAATAATCACAGACCCACAGACCTGGAGGGGTGGGACCTTTGAAGCCACCTCCTTCATTTTACACCTTGAAGCCCAGAAACCTGAAGTCATTCATCCAAGGTCACAGAACCAGAGAAGTTCACAGTCATGACTGCAACAAGGCAGCTCGACTCACAGACCAGTGTTTGTTCTATTCCCCATCTTCCCACAAAGGGGAATAGTTCTTTATTCTTTCATATCCCTCAACCCATTTGATCTTCATGGCAATCCCAGGAGTCAGGAAGGACAAGGGCTGTCATTCCCATTTGGTACCAGAGGAAACTGAGGCCCAGAGAGGTTTTTGCATTAATAGCCACAAATATTGGTGACATGGCCTAGTACTCCTGGCAAAGGCAGCTGAGTGATTAAGGGCACTGCAGCTAGAGTCAGACAAACCTGGTTTTGAGTCTTAGCTCCACAGATTACTGTCCCTGAAACTTTGGTGTAGTTGTCTATCCTTTTGGGGCCTCAGTTTTCTCAACTATAAACTGGGGAATGTTAATAGTACTAACCTCAGAGGCACAGGTAATTAATGCTCTATAACTCTTAGTAATTCTTCTTTTCTCTCTGTGCCATGCCCCCAGCCTCAGTGCCTCCCTCTTCAGAAGGAGTCTAGTGGGAGGAAGAGGAGGGGCAGTTGATAACAAAAGCCGAGAAAGTGAGCTTTGGAACACATGAAGACAGTGCTTCCCTATCACCTGGCCCCAGCCCCTCCTTCCTCCCTCCTCCCACCAAGGACGATAGATAAAAG
The DNA here is from genome assembly GCF_002837175.3 of Physeter macrocephalus. NCBI lineage: Eukaryota > Metazoa > Chordata > Mammalia > Artiodactyla > Physeteridae > Physeter > Physeter macrocephalus. Next base: position 79,475,264 of record NC_041234.1, on the reverse strand, counting down.
AATACTCTGGGGTTTCCCTGGTGGTGCAGTGGTTGAGAGTCCGCCTGCTGATGCAGGGGACACGGGCTCATGCCCCGGTCCAGGAAGATCCCACATGCCATGGAGCGGGTGGGCCTGTGAGCCCTGGTCGCTGAGCCTGCGCGTCCGGACCACAACGGGAGAAGCCACAACAGTGAAAGGCCCGCGTACCTCAAAAAAAAAAAAAAAAAGAATACTCTGAGTGGACTGGCACTCCCCATGCCATTTGTGTTCCTGGGCAGGCAGCCTGCAAAATCTTTAAATGCAAATTTAAAAAAATAAATCAGCAAATCCCAATTGCCTGACCTTGGAAGTAAAGAGACAGACAGGTAAACAACAGATGTAGAGGAATGAGCCAGGAGGACTGTGAGTCCCACAGCTTGGGGGTGGGGGAGGAGGTGAAGGTGAAGATAAAATGAAGGCAAGGAGATAAGTGGGCATAAATACAGATGCTCACCACATGTCTGAGCCTCTTTTCTCCCAGACAGACAGCCAAGCAGCTTTGTGGCCTGGTAGTACCAGGCCAAGTCCTGCCAGTCCTTGCCAAGTCCTGACACTGGCCCAGTGAGAATCCCAGGTAGCAGGACCTTGGTTCAGAAGAGAAGAATGATAAACAATTGCTCTTTCCAGAAGCTCTTCCCCTTTATACCCTCATGTATACTTGTGTATATTCCTTTCCCATCTATACCATTCACCTGGTTCTTAGAACACTGGCCTGGTTCTGTCCTGGGCCCTCTACCAAGGAAAGTCATCCCTCAGCTACAAAATAGGTCAGAGCCAGACTGAAGACTTCAGGCTTTCCTGTCTGGTTGCTTCCACTGTCATGACTCGAGTCTCACAGATTGCTCTTCCTAAACCATACCCTTGGGAACGAAAGTTTTCCCATTCCTTCTCTTACTTCTCTTCTTTGGCAGCAGGTCCCTGAAGGTTACTATAGCCAGAACTGGCCCTGTTCAGGCTGAGCCAGGCTGGGCTAAACTGATAGGCCTCCAGCAGAAATTTAGCCTGAGGCAAGTGAAAAGCAGGCTTTCCAAGTACCTCTCTGCTAGGGACCCTTCAGCTCAGCATGTGGGCTAAGTCTCTTCAACAGTATCACTGCCTTTGGTTTTGTTTCCTGTGTCCCTATACAGGGAAGGCAGTATCCTCAAACCACCTGTCAGGTTGTCTCGGCCCTCAGGTTCCTGAGCTATGGAGCCCATTTCTCAGAGCAGCCAGGGGGTCTCTGGACAGGTGTAGTGTTGGATCAGTCAGGAGAAGAGCTAAAGCTTCTCCCCACCCTTGAGCAAACAGGGAGGCTAGTCTCAGTGGATCCAAGACTGCCAAGCTGGCAATGCAGTTGATTGGGCTCCTTGGGTCAAGTTCTCAATACAAAGATGGTGGGATTGTGGACATGAAGAGCAAAGGGAGCTCACAACCCAATGAATAACATTCAGGATGTGGAGGCCTCTTGCTGGTTTCTAACCACATGTCCTCATTTCACTTTTGCTGTCCTCCAGCAGGGGCACCTCCTCCAGGGGGACCAACTGGCATCCATGGACAGATCCAAATGCCCAGGTGTTTGGCTTCTGGGTTCTTAGTACTCCCTACTCACAGCCACTTCTCTCTCAAAGAAGAAAAAAGAATCAGGAGAAAGGAAACTCACATTTACTGAGCAAGTATTGGTTGCCAGACACTGTCTTGGGTACTTTCCTATACCTTCTCCAATATCTTTCTTTCTATTTTCTTTTTTTTTTTTTGGTGTGGAGGTGGGAGTGTGCCTCAGATGCAAAGAATGGCATTGCTTGGAATTTTGTTAGAGTCACACTATCAGTTCATGCATGGCCCACTTTGTTTTATTTTATTTCTATTTTTTATTCATCTTACTTTTTATTGAAGTATAGTTGACTTACAATGTTGTGTTAGTTTCAGGTGTACAGCAAAGTGATTCAGTGTATACATATATATATACATATATACATATATATATATCAGTATATATGTATATATACATATTCTTTTTCAGATTCTTTTCCATTATAGGTTATTATAAGATATTGAATATAGTTCCCTGTGCTACACAATAGGTCCTTGTTTATTTATTCATCTTACTTTATTTATTTCCCTCTTTATCGCCTTTCCCAGTGCCATTTCTTTTCCTGATGGACACCCACTCTTTTTTTTCTTATGTGTTTGATTTACATAAGTAATATTATTCTGTACATCTTTTTTCTGTTTCTTTATTCCACACAGTATCACAATTATAGAGAACTAATTATGTTGATATCTATGGATCTAGTGTAATCATTTTGACTACTGAATAGTATTCCAAGATTTGCATATTCTGCATTTTACTCATTTGTTCCCCTGTTGATGAACATTTAGGTTGTTTCTAATTCTGCAGTATTGCAATGGACATTTTCATACAAGCCACCTTGTGTACCTGTGAGAACAGTTCTTGTGGGATATACATCCAGAAGTAGAATTGCTCTGTCATATGGTATGTACAAATTTTCTAAATATTTGCGAATTCCTCTACAAAATGGCTGTATCCATTTACATAATTCCCTGTTTCCCTACATTGTTATTAACACTTGTTATTAGCTTACTCTTTTTAAATGTTTTGCCAGTCTGATGGGTATAAAAGACTATCTTGTTGCTGTTTTTATTTGCCTTTTCCTAATGATAATGAGGTTGAACATTTCTTCAAATGATTATGATCCACTTATTGGAGCTTCCCCTTCTGTAAATTGCCTATTTGTACATTTGCTATTTTCTCTATCAGATTTCCTATCTCTTTCTTGCCCTACATATTCTGGATATTAATCTGTTTTGCTCATGTATATTACAAATATTTTCTCCAAATCTGTTACCTGTCTGTTCAATTTGCTCATTGTGTCCTCTGTAGAAAAGAAATCTTTACTCTTAATGGACTTTAATCAAATCCATCCACTTTTGCCTTTATGGTTTGTGCTCTCTACCCCTTAGGAAAACATTCCCACCCCCATGCTGCAAAGATATTTTCCTACATTTTCTACCAAGAGTTGTATAGTTGCCTTTTATGTTTAAGTCTTCAATATCTCTAAGAGTTTATTTTGTATATGGCATGAGAAAAGCATTTAACCTTATTTTTCTGTATAATAAGCCAATTTTCCCACTATTGCTACATTATGTCAGTTCTACATAGAATAGACCCTTCCTGTGGTCTTCAGTTTTGATCAGTAAGTCAAGATCTATTATCAAGCTCCTATTGCGTTCCAAAGCCCTGAAGAGGAAGTCTAGTGGAGCTTATGACACAGAACTTGCCTTTAGGAAACGTGCTATCTAGCTAGAAGAATAAAACATGGACACAAGGACCTGAGAATATGCACAAAGCAACACCTAGGTAAGGATAAATAAAGACCTTGGAAGCTGAGAATACAAGTTTAGAGGGTTAAAAAGGGAGCAGGTTCCCTATTCCCAGGCTAGGATGGATAAAAGTTTTGGACTAGGGGTACAGGGACAGCATTTGATGTCATCACTCTGAGATACTCATCCAAACAGGCTACCTTTATGCAGTTGCCACAGGATGAAAGAGATAGGAGCCACTAAGACTTCACCATTTGCCATGATCTGGACTTGCTGGTACACTCGGGGTTTCTTTCCCATGCCCTTTTCCCTTTGTATAGCTCCCAAGCCCCAGGGTACCAATTAAGAAGGAAGCAAAGTCATTTTTGACTGGAGTCCAAGCGCCCAGCCCACAAAATCCCCCTGAATCAGCTTCTCAGAGAAATGGACTGAATTGAAGGGAAACTATTTATAAAATAATAATAATAATAATACCCTCACAGCCCTTCTGGAGCCCACATTTTTTCCACAAATATGTTCTACCGTGGTCACCACTGGGAAGGGAGGCAGCCAACAGAGGGAGATTTTTGTGGACTGAGTGCCTGGACTTCTGTCAAAGGACTTTGGGGTCAGGGAGACACCAGACAGGAGTTCCAGACTGACAGGACTCAGCTGCCTCCATTTTTCCAGAGGCTTCCCTCTTTCCAGAGGCCTCCCTCCACCCAAACTCCTGGCATCTAAATAGTTTGTCTATGCGTTTCTTATTCTGTGGCCAGAAAACTATGGAGGCTTCAGAGAGAGTCAGCGAACCCTCCTCCCCCAGCAGTCCCCCTCTGACTCAGGATGCCACACCATGCCACAAAGGTGTAACCTCTTGCCTTCCAAACATGGCCCTCCCAGGAGTCTGCACTGCAAAGCACACGCCGATTATGCTCAGCAGGGCAGCCTGTATTAAGTGTAGCCCGCATCAGGAGCTGATTTTGCTTCTAGTAATCTCCTTCTGCTTTAGTGCTTTGAGACTTTGGTGGGGTGGGCGGGAGAGGAGCGGAGGGAAAGCGGGGTAGGGGAAGAAAAGCCAACAGAACTCATCAAAAGCAACAAACAATAAAGCGCAAGCTCCTAACTCCTTAATCCCCTCAGGGACTAGTCCTCACCATAGCAACCAGTAAGTCTCCAGGCCTCCTCAGTCCTCTGTCCAGTTGTTAGTGAAGAGTGGAGGCTGGCTGCTTCGGCTGGGATGATTGCAATACTGAGCAAATTAAACTGGTCCTGAGGAGATGTGGAAGTTGAAGGAGGGGGCGGCGGCAGAGGGAGGAGAAGGAACACTGAGGTGAGGAATGGCAGGTTTCCATCAGGCAGCATCTCTCAGGAACTCTCTCGCGAAGGTGGAGAGGACCTCCAGCGCCAACTTGGATTAACCCTCAGAGGTCCTGGGCGAAGGCTGGCTCACCCCACTCTCTTCCCCCTTCCCCTCAGGCAAGCCTCTGCAGTCTGAGGGATCCTTCAGGGTGGGTGGATACCAGTCAGCTCTTTGTAGCCCAAAGTGATATTCTCCTTCTTTGGCCAAAAGCAGAAAGAGGAGCTAGGAAGTAAAAGTCAGCAGGGTTCCCACTTTTACCTCGCCCAGGAGGTAGCTGGTCATTTGTGAGAGTCTCTCCCCCCAGAGGAACAGGAGGCATGCTCCTCAGGAAAGATTCCCGGCAATATGGGAACATATGTATATGTATAACTGATTCACTTTGTTGTAAAGGAGAAACTAACACACTATTGTAAAACAGTTATACTCCAATAAAGATGTTGAAAAAAAAAAAAAAAAAAAAAAAAAAAAAAAAAGTCAGCAGGGTTCCCACTTTTACCTCGCCCAGGAGGTAGCTGGTCATTTGTGAGAGTCTCTCCCCCCAGAGGAACAGGAGGCATGCTCCTCAGGAAAGATTCCCGGCAGTTCAGCTCCTCTGACCAATAACTGTGCCTCCCCAGGCCTCCCAAAGGCACCATTGCTGTAGCCTTTTTTTGGTTCAGTGTGTCCACTAAAGGGCACTGACCCCCATGGATAGACAGCCATATGCCAAGAAGGGAGTCCTTCAAGTCTTATCAGAGTCTCTATACCTCCCACTGGCAACTGCCTTGGCAACTACCTTTCCTAAGAAACTGAGGCTGGAGCTGGGTATGGGGCTGGAATAGAGTCACTGACACACATAATAAGCTGGGCCTGGACTGAGAAATCAGACCCAAGGCTAGTCCCCAGGCAGCTCACACTGGCCCTACCCCACAGCAATATGGATGAATTCTTAGCTCTTTTCCTAAATGCATGCTTTGACAAGGAAAGGGGAGGCAGTAAGTTGGGGAGGAAAGACTCAGGGAAGGCCCTTGGGTGTTTTGCTCATGTCAAAAACTAGTGAAGGGTTGCTTCCTCAACTTGCTCCTAGTGGGTTTGATTTCCCCTATAGCAAGTGGAACTGAATACTCTTTTCTCTTTAAAAACACTACCTTGGGGCTTCCCTGGTGGCACCGCGGTTGAGGGTCTGCCTGCCAATGCAGGGGACATGGGTTCGTGCCCCGGTCCGGGAAGATCCCACATGCCGCGGAGCGGCTAGGCCCGTGAGCCATGGCCGCTGAGCCTGCGCGTCCGGAGCCTGTGCTCCGCAACGGGAGAGGCCACAACAGTGAGAGGCCCGCGTAACGC
>NC_041234.1:79463636-79469157 GCF_002837175.3 Physeter macrocephalus | reverse complement strand
AGCCCGCGTGCCTAGAGCCCGTGCTCTGCAACGAGAAGCCACCGCAGTGAGAAGCCACCGCAGTGAGAAGCCCGTGCACCGCAGTGAAGAGTAGCCCCCACTCGCAGCAACTAGAGAAAAAAAAAAAAGCCTACGCACAGCAACGAAGACCCAACGCAGCCAAAAATTAATTAATTAATTAATTAATTTTAAAAAACACTACCTTCCTTCCTCTCTATGTGCCCCTGTGCCTGATACCATCTGCACACTCTTTCCATTCCCTTAGTGAGGGGATGAGTCCCAGAGTGTGAAAAAATAATCATCTTCCCTTTAGCCTCAACCTCCAAGACCTTAACACCTTAGACTTACTAATTTCTGAGTCAGGGTGGAGTCTTACTTCCACTCACTCGCTCACTCACCATTTATTGAAAGTCACTAGACTAATGTCCATAAGGGCAGAGGTCATGTCTGATTTTGCTCATCAGTGTGTCTCCAGTGGCTGCTTGGCATGCAGTAGGTATTCAGTGAAGATTTTTTTGAATGAAACCTACTATGTGTATAATCTCAGCGTCTCTTGATCACTTAAGACAACAGCAGCATCTAAAGCTTCCCTTTTTTTAACAACTACTATGAGCCAGGTCCTGTGTTAAGCACTTCAGATGCACACTCTAATTTAAACCTTGTGACAACACTGAGGGGTAGAAACTATTATTTAATTCCATTCCATAGGTGAGAATAATGAGGCTCAAGGACATTAATTAATTTTTTCCAACTCACATGGTTAGTAAGTGGCAGAGCCTGGTACCAAACCCAGGTCCCTTGGACTCCAAAGCCTGCCTCCCTATGCTGGGGTTAGGGAAGTGCCACTGAGATTAAAGTAACTATTTGGCACCCCAAAATGCCAGTTAACTTTTCATAGAGACAGTTCCTCGGCCACCTACTTTATTCCCAACACTGGCAAATCAGTTTGTCTGAAGGGGCCCAGGTGAGACAGTGTGGGTTGCTAAGTGTGCCTTTCTACTTGTCAATACCCCTTACCCAAGTACAAAGTTTTATAGTTTACAAACTTATCCCTCTTCTAGTCTTCACAGCAATCAGAAGAGGGAGTTCAATTACTATTCCTCACTTTACAAATAAGGAACCTGAGGCTCAGAGGAGGTGATACAAATTGTCTAAGATCACAGAGCCAAGAAGTAGTCTAGCTGGGGCTAAAATCCACTGTTTTCTGACTCTAAAATCCCTGAGCATAAGCCACGGGGTCCCCTTGGCACGCAAAGCATTGGAAATCTTGCTTTGTGGTATGTGCCAATTCCCACTAAAAGACTGCTGCCTTCTCTTCAGACAAAGATGATCTAGGGCACCAGTGCTGCATCCCAAATTGCCAACTGGGAAGAAGCTTGGCATCTCTCACACGCCGTCAGAAGTAGAAATGCATCACCTGGCAGGAAAACCTTTTGATGCCTTCTCCTCAAAGTGCTGACTAAGAATTAGCCTCCCCCCACCCCGCTACCCCCCAAACTAGGCAGGGATATGTGCTCAGATGCAGTGCAAGCTGTCAAAGGCTTCTGCGAGGTTTGTTTGTTTTCCCTGGCACCGAAATGAGGACCAGGAATGCATGTCACTTCTTCCCTCCATCAGTCCTCTTTCCCCTCTGAGAACTCTTAATCATTTCTAAAGTCCAATGAATAAAGAAAACAGGCCACCACCTCTAGAGATTACAGCACTGCTCTCTGGAAGTAGGCATTGGTCATAAAGAGATCACTGTTGGATGGGGCAAAAGCCAACAGATTAGTGGGGATTTGCACCAGCCTAAGTAGGCTTAACTCCTAAGTTGCAAAGTGGCTTGGACAAGGATCCCTCCAAATTCAGTTAGTGATGTCTGTACAGCCTTCTTTCTCCTCCCCCTCCTCTCCTGTTCGGCTGTCACCCCTCCCCCATCCCTCCCAGAATAAGATGCAGTCCTTTTCTGTCTCTCCCACTGTCAAGGGACTGAAAGAATAAGCTCCCTTCGCTGAATTATTCATCTTTGCTGCCTGAGCATGACAAAACTTCTCATTAAAAGCCCTGGGTGGGGGTGACCCACCGGGCCCCAGGCCACACAGCTAGCCAGAGAGAAAGCCAAGGGGAGGAAGAGATGCACTGGCCTGCGTGGGAGGTTCCCCCAAAGGGCCTGTGAGACGGAGTCCTTGAGACCCAGGGACTCGGGAGGGTGATGGGGCACAGGCAGGCTCTTCACTGTAAGGTGACCAGCGTGGTGGTCTGGGGCGTCAGCCTTCTCAAAAGCTTTGGACAAACACAGAAGGCCTGACCCACCATGCTTCTCAGCCCTAGAACGTCCGAGTGCTGAGCAGTCAAAGAAGTACTGTCACAGAATTGAAGAGAACTCGGTCTCTGCCGTTAGGACTCTGCTTGGCTGGGTAAAGTAGGACAAGTTGTCCATCCCTATTGTACCTAGAGGGACAGAGCCATGTGGCGTAGAGAGCCGGAGTGGGGAGAGGAGACCTAATTTCCGGTTCCAGCTCTGCCCTTAGCCAGTTGTGTGACCCTGGGCACACCGCTTGGCTTCTCTGTGCCTGAGTTTTCACTTGTACAAGGGGGGCAATACAGACGGTGCGGCGATTCAGGGCGTGGGCTCTGGAACCAGGCCGCCCGGGTTCACATCTCAGCTCTGTCTCTTCCGAGGTACATGACAGTAACAAGCCTGCTTAGCCCGACAAAGCCTCAGTCTTCTCATATGTAAAACAGGGACAACAATAGTGCCCACCTCAAAAGATTGCTGCAAACTCTACAGCAGTCAGCACACAGCCTTGAGAGACGCTCGGTGGACGGTAGATATGTGCACCTCATCAGAGGTCCTCGTTCTCCAGAGTTTGATCTGTTCAAGTCACTGGGACCTGGCTTTTCATTCCAGAAGGAGCACGACATTCTGGTGATGAGAACATGTGGTTTTCAAGTTGCCTGGGCCAGCCCTTCAGAATATGCAGAATATGTCCCTATGGGTGCACACCCCATGTGATGTCCTGCAAACGCTCGTGTGGGCCTCCTCATTTTCGAGGCATCCTGGGGAACACTGCCATGGAGACCAGTGCTCCCGGGCTTACAGGACATTTGCCCACAACTCTGAATAGGACAGAGCAAGGGCTGTGGGGGAGGAAACATAATGTCCCTCTATCCTTCTGGGTTCTTGGCTGAGACCACCCCCACCCTGTAATAAAAGACAGATTAACAGGAGAAAAACAAACAGACGCTTAGGAACCTATATACCTCCTGTATTTATGAGAGAGACCCAGGAAAGTTGAGTGACACCCCGAAATGGTCCAAACCACCAACTTAAATACCATCTCCAGCTAAAAACAAAAGAAGACGGTGCGGGGGTGGGGAAGAGCCAGTTATGGGAGAGTTTCAGGAAAAGCTCATTGAACAAGGGTAAGAGTGTTATGCATATTTAAGTTGTTGCCTTCTCCATTGATAAGAGTTTGTAGACATTTGGTCATCCTTCTCTCTGTTCCTGGTACAGAAAGAGAGACTCCCTTCCAAATGGAGATTTCCCTTATAAATGTGAATGTCTCTTACAAAAGAATAACTTCTACTAGGTTTTCAGAGCTTTTTCTGGTCTGCTGTTTCTCAGATATAATCAGCCTAAGATAATCCTTATGCCAAAGAGACGTATTTTGGGGTGGTAAATTCTGCCCCGCTCTGTGCCCACCCTGGGGGAGCCACAGCCAGGGAGGCCAGGGCCAGGGCAAGAGGGCAGCAAGTCCCAGGCCTCTCCTCCGCTGGCCTCCGGGTACCCAGCCAACCAGCCAGAAATGGGCTGCTTCCCTTGGCCTCTTACCCCAGACCTGGCCGCCTTGGCTTCTGTTTGCTTTCCGTTTGGGGAGTGACCGAGGATTCTGCCAAGAGCCAGGAACCTTCAGAGAAGGGCCCTGGGCCCTGTCACCTTCAAGCCCATTAATGGTGTTGTAGGCAACCTCGCCAACAGAGCAGCCAGGACTGACTCCACAGAAGATTGCCACTCAGCACTGTTGTCCAAGCTGGGGCTGCCAGCAGTGCCTCCCCATCCACCCACCCACCCACCCATCCATCCATCCATCCACTGATGCATGCATTCATCCCCAAATATTTAGCTGCCACGTATCCTGTGCCTGGCCCTGCACTAGGTGCTGTGGGAGCTCAGCAGTGAGAACAACACAGGCCTGGACCTCAGGGAGCTTACAGTCTAGTGGCGGGGGGGACTTATGAGGAGCCACACACATGGATGTGAGATTACAAATCGTGAGAAACACAAAGAAATAAATAGAGAGGTGTTGTAAACACATGAAAGATGGAGTAGGAAGCCAGGAAAGAAGTCCAAGGAGGTGATGCTTAGGCCTGACCCCGAGGGAGAGAAGGCACCAGCCAGGCAATGAGTGAGGGGAGAGGGTGCAGGAGGGCCAGGTGTGTCCCTGCCCCGGGTCAGGGTGTTTCCTAGCATTCTGCCTTTGTGGGTCAGACTCTGGGGTCTGGATGCCTGTTGGCTACCACTTGACAAACAAACACTGGACCGGGGCACGAACCCTTGTCCCCTGCATTGGCAGGCAGACTCTCAACCACTGCGCCACCAGGGAAGTTCAAGAATTTGTATTTTTAACAAGGTCTCCAGGTGGTTCTAACGTTACTGGAGCTTGGAGAATCTCTTTACATACAATAGCATGGGGAAAATGGTTTGGTAGCAAAAACCGAGCTATTAAGTTGTCTATGTTTATGAGCCTGGGTTAAATAGTGACTTTCTCTCAAGAGCCTCTGTGGTCCCTGCATGTGATTGTTTAATGTCAGGTTCTGAAGAGTGTGGGCTCCCTTCATCTTGGACTTCCTGAGTGGGCTTTTTCTTAGGGTTACCATCTCTCCCAGTTTGTCTGGGACTCTCCTTGTATAATTGAAAGTTCCATGTCCCAGGAAACCCCTCAATGTCGGCAAACCAAGGCGATTGGTCACCTTATTTTCTTAGAGAAGAGCCCACCTAGATTTACCTTGGAAAGGAAGGAGTCACTAGGATGAGTTCCCTCCACATCTCTCTGACCAAAGTGCTCCCTAACGTGCTAAACTTGCCTTCTCATCTATCTGCAAAGAGCCACACAGAGTGCTTCTCCCTCTGTTCTCCAGCATACACCCTCTCTTCTTTTTCTTTCTGGGCAAGTATCATTTCAAAAAGAAGGCATACAACAAGCCAGTAGGTCCCACAGCATATCCAGAGTGCTGGAGATGGAAACCAAAGATGCACTGAGGGCTAAGCCCTGTACTTAGAAACTAGAGCAGAAAGAAGCTATCAGCTGCCAGATTCACAGGGTAATAGAAAAAAAGACATATAGCATCACCATGGCAGCCAGCCTCCAAAGGCCCCCAGCACCTGCTCCTTTCTACACAAGATTTCCCCAAACAGGAATATTTCTTACTTCCTTGTTTTTCTTTTCAATAAAGATGTTAGGGCTTCCCTGGTGGCACAGTGGTTGAGGGTCCACCTGCCGATGCAGGGGACACGGGTTCGTGTCCCGGTCTGGGAGGA
>NC_041234.1:79439518-79463615 GCF_002837175.3 Physeter macrocephalus | reverse complement strand
CCTGCCGATGCAGGGGACACGGGTTCGTGCCCCGGTCCAGGAGGATCCCACATGCTGCGGAGCGGCTGGGCCCGTGGGCCATGGTCACTGAGCCTGCGCGTCCGGAGCCTGTGCTCTGCAACGGGAGAGGCTGCAACAGTGAGAGGCCCGCGTACCGCAAAAAAAAAAAAAAAAAAAAAAAAAAAAAAAAAAAAAAAGATGTTAATTTTATTTCCCCTCATTTGTGCTTAATGTTCTAGTAGAAAGTTAGCTTCTCGTCAGCTCTCCAGCCCCTCCCTGTCTCTCCCAAACTTTTTCTTCCGCCATCTCCCCAGCCTCCCTTTCCCTTCTGTCTATCTCCTCTGGTTTATTCTGTCTGTACTCACAACTTCCTGTCCCCCCACCCCCCAAGGAATATTTCTAACCATCTCGTCTCCCAGAGCTAAGCCCTCATCCAGGATATTTTCCAGCTGCAGTTCTAACTGGCCTAGCAAGCACTGGCCTTTGCTCTGGGTGAGGGATATACGGTACTCCCTCCAAAGCCCACATCCTCTGTTCTGGCACCCCCGGCTGAGGGGGCACAATGCAGCAAAACCACTTCAGCCCACAGAGCAAATGAAGGGAAAGAAGTACTCCAGGGCCGATAAGAATAATAATAGCTTATCAAGTGCTGACTGTGTGCCTGGCCCTAGCCTAGAGTCTATTATCACGTTTAATCTTCGTGACAACCCTGAGGGCACAGATCTAATTTATTATCTCATTTAGCAGATGCGGAAACAGAGGCTTAGACTGGTTAAGTCACTTGTAGAGGGTCACACAGCTAGCAAGTGACAGAGCAAGGATTTAAACCTAGGCAGTCTAACGCCAAAACCTGTCCCTTCCACGACGACCTTCAGAAGAGGTCTGGGGGAGGAAGATTCTGTCCTGACTCACTCAGTGGGAATGGTCCCAGGTATACCCTTTAATCAGCATTGTTTGGAGGGGTCTGGTCAATGAAAAAGTCCTGGATAACAAACATATGTCTTTCTGCTTAGATCCAAGGGACTAGTGTGGCAGAAAGGAAAGCAAGGGAGTTGAGGAGTCCTTTTCTCATTCGTCCAACACACATTTAGCAAATATTTCCCGTGAGCCAGGCTCTATTCAGCCTATCCATAGGCATCTGTGTTGTTGTGGAAAGACTGTTGGGTGCTAGGAGCTCTGTTTATGAGGCCTGCCTCTCCACTTGTCATCTCTGAGCCTGTTTCTGCGAATAATGATACTTGTGAGTTAATGAAAATCATGGCTCTGGAAGTGCCTGACACGAGAGCAGTCAACTTTGTAGAGGCAGAATCACTTCTACATGGGAAAGTTCCACTGAAACAAAGGTGGGTGGCGCTGAATTCTCCCACAGACAGGATGGGTCTGGGGGCGCTGGGACCCTCACCAACTCTCTTAGGAATGGGCGCTCTCAAAGCAAGGGTACCCAAGGCTGCCCACGGCATCACCTGCTTGCCCCTTGGAACACACAGCTTCCTCTTTCCAGATCACTTACTTCTTGTGGTCAAAGAAGAGACCCAGGCCTCTGTGGAACACAGCATTTGGATCTGACACCAAACTTCTATGCTGACGAGGACTCTGGATAATGACGCTGCTGAGCAACATTATTTTTATCATTATCGTTATTAGAGTGGGACCTTGTGTGCCCAGGCTTGCAAGGGAAGTTGGCCCTTCAGAACGAGGATTAAAGGAACACTTTAGGTGAGGGGGGAGCGGGATGCCAAGAAATTCTAAGGAAATCCACTTATTTCATTTCTCTCTCTTGCACTCTTTTCTTCTCTCATTTCTCATCTCAGCTTTGTTTTTGTTTTCTTTTCTTTTCTTTTTTTGGAGGAGAATGAGTTACTGAGTAAACGGTGGAGGAAGCAGCTTATGTGTGCATAATTTAGCGGACTTGTGGCTTAATTAAAAGGACTCCCTTGGCCCTGCTGCTGACCCTTTACCACAAAGTAGCAACTTGGGAAGACATTTGCCTGGGCCTGTGCTCGGCCAGGAAGAGCTCACGGCTACCAGGTGCAGGGCAAAGTGTAGGTGTGCACACGTGTGCCTTGTGGAGAGGGCCAGGGGAAATGTCACAGAGCACAAAGCAGAGGACTGGTTTCGGCTTCCAGTGGAAGGCAGGAATGTGATGGGGAGCAGGTTGTTCGGGAGCCAAAGTTTCTGAGATCTACTCCAAGCTCCACACCAAATAGCTGAATCACCTTCAGCCCGTCATTTCACCCTTTCAGTACTTTCTTGGGCCTTCAAAAAAGGAGATTGGATTTGCTCAATAATATCCTATCCACTTCTAACATTCTATGACTTGGTGGTTTTGCATGAGATTTTGAGGGGAATTCTAGCGCTTCTTCATTTGCCCCATGCAAGACTCTGCTGTTGAATTTTAGTCTTTCCCCTCTTTCCTCACCAAATAATATGTTTCAGGGGCCAAATGGAAGCCACAAGGCACTTCGAAACCACCTCTGAGGGCAAGTCAAGGCTGCCACCATCTCTGCTCATGACAGACTGAGCCAAGCTTCCACACAAAGACATCAGAGGGAACCTGAGAGTCAACTGCACTTTCCTTCTTCTCAGCTCAAGTACAGAGAAGGGTTGAAGAGGATTGATGACAGGGGCAGGAAGCAGAGAAGAATCAAGCCCTTTAGGAAAAAAAATATCTGCTGTGTTAATTTCAGCCATGATTCATCTGGTAGCTGAAAAGTTCCCCTTACTAGGGTGGAGACAACTTCACCACTAACCACAGCAAAGTTTGATTTGGAAGCAAGTATTGATTATGGACTATCTACTGTCCCTTAATGTTCTAAGGATCTAGTTTGTTCTGACTTGACTAGAGCAGCCAGTTGGGGAATAAGCCTTCCTGGCTTTGACTCCTGGCTTCATGGCCAACTTTTTTGACCTCTGGGGGAGAAAAAGCCTATTCCATGGCCAGGTTCTGTGGAATGTAGGCTGGAGAAAATGCAGTTTCTTCCTACAAAAGCCTCTAGAGTGGCCTTTGATTCGTAGGAAACAGGATGCTGTCCTTTCTCCAATCTGCACTCACCTCCTGAGACCAGGGAGATCTGCATGGCAGAACCAAGACCCATGATGAATCAATCATTCTTTACTTCTTATTCTCCTTTTCTTCCAATGAAGAGGCCTACCGTGATCCTCACTGGGCATCGGTAGACTTCAGTTCATCTCTGAAAAATGACACTCTGAACTCACAGGTAAGTAGAGGTCTGAGTAGATGCAGAGCAGTGGAGAGGCCAGAGTCTGAATATAGAATTGGACATGAGACAGACATCTAAACATTTCCTGGACACTAACTGCAAAAAGAAGCCTAGTTTCATCTCTGCTTTAGTCTATCTTATTGGTTGGCTTGAGTTTCACCAACTTGTAAACATAATATCTTTATGCTTGGGAAATTGGAGGTTGAATGAGAGTAGAGGTACAGAGAAGACAGACATGTGAGGCAGAGAAGACAGCAATAAACTGTGTTGTGGGTTTCATTTTCCCATCTGTAACATGGATCTAGGAAGAACCAATCGTAGCAGATCAGATTGAAGCAAGGAGTTAAAATACAGTGAAATGTATCTAATAATAATTATGAATCCCACCAACCTGGAACAAAGAATCTTCTCTGCCTCTGACAAGTTGGAAGCACTTGAATGCCAGAAATTTCTCTACCACAGTAACTAGAACTCCTTTCTAGTCTCCGTGGAGATCAGAGAATCCTCTCAGAATAAGGGGATGAGGCTGGCCCTTTGGTATCATTATAATCTATGGTGGACTCAGTTCTACCCCAGGATTCAATCAATGCAATTAACATGAGCTAAGGCTCCCCAGGCACTGGCCTTCTTAGCACTGATTAACAGCTTCTCCAGGACTTGGTCTGTGGTACGAGGAGTATCTCTATAGTTTCACTTTATCTTCTGACTTCTGCTGGTGGCTGTTTGATGTGGAATGGAATCTGAGTCATCGGAAAAGAGCCACTTCAAATTCTCTTCCTCCAGTAGCTCAGGATGAGCTGAGCTCCCCTGCCCGTGCTTCCAGTTTTCTCCTGGATGCTTCTCTGAAGAGTGAAAATATTCGTCCTTACTCAGTGAACCTTCTAAATGGTCCTCTTCTACTCCATTCTACCATTTCATAGACCCGGTTCTGTACATGGAAAATAAGTTAGTCTCCTAAGTGTTTTTGCTTAAGGTGATGCAACTGAGTAGACTTCCCTGGCTCCATGCCACTGCTTGCCTGAAAATGTCAAGACCTCAGCATCCTATTTGTCTATCCTGAAACTGCACCGTAATTGAGGCTGGTTGTACTGGGCTTGCGGTTGTGAAGCAGCACCTGCCTTTGACTCAGCAGTGGGCACACCGCTGTGGAAAGTGAGGGGATTATAGAACACGTGGGATGTAAGACACGGTAGAAAGGCAATGTGAAGGTTACAGAAAGAAACTGACAATGGGCAGGAAAGAGAAGTCAGAGTTCTCAAAGCAGCACTCTCTCCGTGTTGGACGATGATGTTGCTGACCGTGCAGGAGCGGGTGGCAGCAAAAGCTACTGTGTGTGACCTGCTGAGGTTTGTTGTCTGATTAGCAGCTCAGGAGTGCCTGTCATTGATTAGAATATGTTGCTCTGGGCCATATGCCCCATAACTTTCACAAAATGAGTTAACCCATCCTATACGCAGAGAAGTGGTTCAACTTGGCACCTTACCAAGGGATTCCAATTTTTCCCATGTAAGTGACTGTGTTGAGAAGGGCTTCATTAGTGCAGTATATGTAGAAACCACGGCCACAAATCAAAGAACAAGATCCACCTGCACTCAGGAATAAAAGGACTACTCATCACACCCCAACTTCATCACACCCCACAGTCACACTCTGAGATGATAATTGCTAGTGGCAGGGGCATCATCTGCAAAATATCAAGAGGTGCTCTGTGTGTGTGTGTCTGCATGCACACACGTGTGTATATTCAGATGATGAACACTACAGGAGTGCAAGATTAAACTATCACATCTTTTCTAATGTTAAATTCTAGTTCCTGCCATATAAAAATTGCTGATCTAACTATAACTATATGATTGGTATCATTCATGCAAATTCAGCTTTCTGCATATTTCTATGTACAGTCACCAGCTAAATTCTTCCTTACTCCGGTGTCCAATATCCTATTGCAACAGACATTGAATTTCTTCATGGGAAAAAAAAAAGACTTGAGGACAGACTGAAAGAAAGACAGAAAGAAAGACAGAAAGGAAAAACAAAGACAAAAGAGAGAGAGGAAGAGAGGCAGAGAGAGAGAGAGAGAGAGAATGAATCCTAAATAATTGGAGACCACTTAGAGAAGCACCACAGCAAGAGTGCTAAGAGTGCCGTTAATACCCCTAACTATCCTACTGAGGAAGGTGCTTATTATCAGTCACAGACAAATCCGTATGCACCACCAGAGATACTCAAGGGACTCGGACATGTATATTCTGTTTAGGGTTGGATTATTGGAGGATAAGCTTCCTGGGGGGGGTGTCTAGCAGGTGATGACCTCTTGTGATGTGACTAGCAGACAGATTCTGGGATACACGGAAATGAAGTTCATTCCTGTCTGCTGAAAAGTCATCTCTCTCTTTTTTTTAATTGAAGTATAGCTGATTTACAATGTCGTGTTAGTTTCAGGTATACAGCACAGTGATTCAGATATATGTATAGATATATATAGATATATATTCTTTTTCAGATTCTTTTCCCTTATAGGTGATTACAAAATATTGAGTATAGTTCCCTGTGCTATACAGTAGGTCCTTGTTGATTATCTATTTTATATATTGTAGTGTGTATATGTTAATTCCAACCTCCTAATTTATCTGTTCCCCAACCCCATTTCCCCTGCAGTAACCATAAATTTGTTTTCTATGTCTGTTTCTGTTCTGTAAATAAGTTCATTTGTGTCTTTTTCATCTCTATTTTTTCTAGGCCATGTAATAAATGTCCAGATCAAATGCTTCAAGAGGTGCTCAGGCCCTGGGGCACTGCTGATGACCCATGCAGAACCTTCTTTGGGAGGCAATTACATCATTACCCCACTACAATGTAAGCTGCATAAGGGCGTGGACTTCGTCTGCTTTGTTCACTGTTGTATCTACAGCACCTAAAACATCTGGCGTATGATGTGCACTCAATAAATATTTGTTAAGTGCATGCGTGAATCCGTGGGAACACAGTCCATTCCACACGGTAAATATGTATTCATCTTTCCAAGTCCTTTTACCTTTATGTTATGTAAGGGCTTCACAACTTACACATCATGGATGATCACAGTCCCCAAGTGAGCGCGAAATAAGATATTCATGAGCATGATCACGAGCAAAAACCAATTTACTTTTGAGGAGAAGCGTGACATGGTCCTATCATCCCTGAAAAAGAATGTTGCAGAGTTATGAGAGCCAAGAGACAAGAAGAGTCAATGCAAACTCTGTGGAAACCTTAATGAAACTCTCCTGCATGCCTAGTGAATCACTCTGAAGTGGCTGGTGGGATGAGTAATGATGCTGAGGGTCCAGCAGGAGAGAAATGGTGCCTATCTGGGTGCTAGTCAATACACCATCCCTGCCTGGAGCCCCACTTCTCTGTTGACCCCTAGACACTGAACAGAGAGCCAGCAACAGAGGCAGGACCATTGTTCACTGTGCTATCCTGGTGCTGATAGCTGGTTCATCTTTGAGGTCTGAGAGAAGCTCAGTCAACCTCTCCACGGGCTCCCCCCAGACTCTTTCCTGGAATGAAACATTTATGAAAATGATGTGCTTAATCCATTTTTAGCAGCTCAGTAGTCTTTTCATGATGAAATAATCTTTCATCCAGTGAAACATTTTGCTTATTGTAGCTTCTATGCAACCTCCTGCTGCAATCCAGCCACTTCTCGTGGCCAATGGGAAAGCCAATTTCAAAAGAGGAAAAGGGTGCAATACATTTTGGAGCGTGAAGATTCCCATACACCATAGTTTGATAATAAGAAGAGAACAAGTTTGTGGGGCGAGGCTGGACACAAATTTGTGCCCCTCCCACACCAGAAAATGCTGAGGTCATCTTCAGAAAGTGTGGCTTCCTATTAGTAGAGGGAACTCTTGGATGGGCATCTCCCCTGCTTCTTGTCACCTCCTAGGAGCAGCTTATCCAGTTCTTTGCCTCCCTGGTTTCCCTCCTTCTCCCAAAGCCTTTCAGCACCCTTGGGAAGCCGTATCCCTTCAACATGCCGGCCAGACCCTTGGTCATGGCTGCAGCCTTTCATAAGAAGGGATCTTTCCTCCCAGGAAACTGATCCCGCTGTGTTCTCAGCACTCAGGGACCCCACGGGACACACAGGGGGCGAGACCTGAGACAATGGACCAGTCCCCAGGGGCCTGTGCCTTCCATTAGCCAAGAATCCCAGATGACTGAAGGTGACGCCTCAGGTCTAAGGGGCAAGAGAATGAAAGCTGCTCTCTCATTTCCCTTTATTACCATTACTTCATGCCAGTTCTCTCTCTCTGTGTCAGACTCATCATTCTCATTTGACAGAGAAAGATGCAGAGGCACTGGCTTGGGGAAGTATCTCTGGGTGCCCGGAATGCATCTTAACAGATGTTCACTAGCTGCCTGGAATGTGCCAAGCTCTGGGCTGGGCCCTGGGGATTGGGTGGCTCACGTGTCTCTACCCTCAGGAAGCTTGAGAGGTCTGTAGTGGGGAGAGAGTCAAGTAAGCGGGCGGCTTTAACGGAGTGTGACAGTGCTGTGAAGGGGAAGGCGAAGGTCCTGTAGGAACACATTGGAGGGTCTCCTAGCCCAGACCTGAGGGGTGACAGGGGCAGTTCAAGAAGTCTTCCTTGAGAGGGGGGCAACAAAACTTAATCCAGAAGGATAAGAGTGGAGGGAAGAGTACTTTGGCAGAGGGAACAACTTGTGAAACAACGTGAAAGCTGGAGAGACAGGGGTCTCGAGATGCATCAGTGGAGGAGCAGAGTTACCAGGTCATGCAGCGCTTTGAACTTCAGCTTGAAAGCAACAGGGAAGGGTTGAGGAAGGGGAAGTGACAAAATCAAGCTTGTCAGAGGGAGTGAGTTAAATAGGATCAAATGCTTCTGCTGCCCGCCCGCCTTAGTGCCCTAGCCTGCAGCTCTGCCCTGAGAGGTGCTGTAAGGCTTGGTTCCTGCCCACGGAGTAGGGATTGTGATGCTTACAGAAAACACGGAGGGAGAGTAAGCAGGTGAAAGAGCTGCTAAAGATATTTTCAGGAAAATTAGTACTTTGTATTTTGTACTTACTGGCCATATAAGCATGATTTCAGGCTTGTAATGTTTCCAGTCCCAATTCCAAAAGCCCGGCTCCGCCATCAACATTTCAGCGCGTAATCTTTAAAATTACCTTCTTTCCCCTTCACTGGTGGTTTAAAAATTCCTCTTCTTTAATAATAACACAACCACAAGGGAGATGCAGCACAATTTCTACCCATCTTTGCCTCTAAATGGGTCCCTTTGAAGAGCTTGCAATCCCCGCACACCCTTCTCTGGTGGGGCTGAGGGGCCACAGTCAGCGCTGGAATTGACCCCTATAAAGTGGCACCGACTCCTCCCCTGAGTACACACTCAAGAACTCAGATGAGCTGTTGTGAGTTTCCACTGCAGAATAAATGAAAACATTTTGCTTCTCACAGTCGTAATTTAGAAAGAGAGCGGGAGAAAATGGAGATAATGTGAAGTTGAGAGAGAAAATGGGAATGGAGAGAAAGTGAGGGTGAAAGAAGAGAGGGAGACAGACACAGAAGGTGAGACCCAGAAAAGAAACAGGAAGGGAGACTAGAGATGGAGAGAGTAAATATGAAGGAAAGCTTCAGGGAGAGAGAGAGAGAGAGAAAGAAAGTAGGGAAAAAGAGGGAGGGAGGGAGGGTGGCTGACGCACTGGCGGAAGTCCCAGAGCGGTTCAGGCAGTGCTTGAGCAAGTTTGGGGAAGGGTAGACAGGAAAAGAGCTGCTCAAGAACCTGGATGCTGTAAGCAAATGGGCAGAAGCAAGGGGATAGGGACTGGCCCACGCTCCCTGCCTCTCTACTCCATCCTGGGCTTCGGGGCTGCCGGGTCATTGCTCTTGGCCCCCTTGACTCCTCTGAAGCTTGCAAAGCCTGCTGCGTGCCAGGCCTGCCCTGCCCCTGCCAGGGACACCTATTCCTCCTCACAGTCTAGCCAGGCTGGGGAAAGGGGGTTTCAGAGAGCTACAGAGAGCCCCCCAAGCTCAGCAGAGATGAGCTAAGGGAGGTAAGCAGGCAGGAAAGAGGATGCACAGCTACAAGGATGAAGATGTGTCATGCAGACAGACAGATGGGCAGACTGATAGGCAGGCAGACATAGGAGAACTCCGAAGTTCCTCTGCCTTATCCATCCCTTGTGTCTCCACCCAGAGGGTTGAGGAGAAGCCACCCCTGCCCTCGGCCTCCTCCTCATCTCCTCTCAGCCCTGAAGCTGTCAGCTGGAGGAAACCCAGTGGCTCCCCTAAACCCTCTTAGGTCTTTTTCCCCCTTACAAAAATCATTAAGCCTTTAGAGTTCGGCCACAGCTTGGCTCCAGGCTAAAAGAGGAACTGCTGGGGAGGTTGGGGAATCAGGGCAGCCTGCATGCACTCCTCCAGCTGGACACTTAGAAGCTAGACAGAACACCTCCGGCCCTCTCCAGGCTGCAGCGGCAGCCCAAGCTCCTCCCCAGCACACAGCACACAGGCTCGCGCTCGAAACCCCACTCCAGCTGCTGGCGACTGTGCCTTTAAATTGCTGCTTTCAGAGGGTGCATCTCAGGGGGAGGTGGGAGGGAGAGAAACATCTTCCTACAGCCTCCCTCTTCCCTCCCCTCCAAGACTCTCCAGGGTTTAGAGAGTGATTGCTGCCCCAAAAGAATCTCCTTCAGCACCCCAGGAGGCAGGCTGAGGCCCTCCGGAGCCCCAGGCGAGCCAGAGAAGGAGCAGGTTCTCTGTGTCAGGATCACTTCCAGGGGAATAGTTCTGGCCCCTCACTGGTAAGGACGGGGCAGAGAAGAGAGAAGAGGAGAGAGCGTGCAACTCCTAGCCCGACCCTCCTTGGGTTCCTTGCAAGTGGCCCAAGTAGGAAGAAGGCTCTGTACTTTCGGCGTTCCGGCCCGGATACCCTCTCTCACCTCGGCAGCCAGGCTGAGAAAGGACTCCAGGGTCCCCGCAGCATGACAACTCTTGTTCCAGCAACCCTCTCCTTCCTTCTCCTCTGGACCCTGCCAGGGCAGGTCCTCCTCAGGTGAGCTGAGTGGGGGTGAGAAGGAGATGCATGCAAATACCGGCTTGCGGTAGCAGGGGCTCTGGCACAGTTTCCTTGAAGTTTACAAAAAGCCCACAGTCTGGAAGGCTCCAGGGGAGGACACACTCTCCCCCAGTCAGATCCCAGGAGACTTTCATAAAGAATGTCAAAGCTCCAGAGCAGGTGGGAAGGCTTCTGCATGGGTGAGACTTTCCTGGGCCAGGGTAGGGGCTAGGGAGTGAGCCCCGGAACAGAAGCCATCTGTCCTGCCATGCAACCCTATCTCCCTACCAGCTTGGCCACACATTCCTCACATCCTTAAAAATGACACCAACATCTGCCGGCTGCTCACCCAAGAGATTTCAAGGAGCAAGGATTTTCCCAAAACCACATCAGAATGATGTTGGCTGACCAAACCTTGGCCCTCTGCAGTCACCTTACCCTGCCCGGGGGGGAACCTGGCTGCTCACTGTTCCTGGAGGGGCACTAAGTGGCCATCATTTCCTGGGCTTGGGGGCAAGACATGCTTTGGGCTCCTTGTAAAGGGCCTCCCACCATTCTCACTTTCTCATTAGACCAGGAGCCATTCTAGGTGCATAGGGTGAGCTGAGGAGGAAAGCTGGCTGTGCCTTGGGCTGAAATGGTCAGAAGAATGCCTCCCAAGGTGGAGGCAGGTGAGTGCCACCACTATATCGTCCTCCTCCTCTTCGTTCAAAGAGCACGCCAAGATCTGCTTGCCTCTGAGGAGCCCCCTGCCTCGCTGCTGGCAGACACATTAGGGGGCAATCAGGCAGGGATGCAGTGGGAGGGGGGGCAGCGATACACTTCTTCAGAGTGAAAAGCAGCCCGAAGTGCAATAGCAACTCAGCTGGAGTTGATAGGAGGATGCAGGCAGAAGGGGGCACCCAGCTGACGCTTGCTCGCCCTGCTGGAGGGGACGTTGCCTCAAGGCCCAAGCTTTGGTGGCAGCATTCGCACTTGAGTGATTAGAGCAAGGCAGGCCCTTAGGAAATCTTGAGACCAAATCCTTCATTGTATTTATAGAAACTGAGGCCTAGAGAGGGCAAGTGACCTGGCCAAGGTCACTTAAGTGACCGGAAACAGAATCAGTGTTCTCCCCTTACCCCACCCCAGGGCCTTCCATGAGAAAGATTTTCAGCTCTGGAACCTCCCTAGTCCTGCCAGTGTTTGGAACTTTCCAGGAATGAAAGGGAGCAAGGAGAGGCCGCACACGGTGACTCTGCTTTCAGGTCCGCAGACAAGGTAACCCTGGAAAAGCGGGGCTGCCACGGCGGTTGGGTCCCAAGACAGCTGAGCCCACAGCCAGTCCCAGGGTCCTGGGGCTGGAGCTAGCGGGAGAGGTGACATGAGAGTGAGGCTGAGGACGGTGGCAAGGGTCTGGCTGCTCCACCTGCAGGGCCACGTGGCCTCCCGGCAGGCAGGTGACAAGCAGCCAGCAGCAGCACCTGGCCAGTGTGGACGCCCCATGGTGAAGCCACGGACTTCTGCTTGCACCAGCACCGCCACCCACCTCCTTGGGTTTTCAGAGCCTGCTTAGGCCACCTGCTCTGGCCACCCCCACTCGGGGCCAAGGTGGCCTCTGTTCCCAGGGTAAGAGCTTCCTCCTGCTCATGGGATTCAAGGAAGCAAGACTCTAAGGGTCCAGGTGTGGCTGCCCCTGACCTTCCCCCACTCTGGTTCCTTGGCAGCCCGCCCTGGGCTGCTTGCATCATGGTATTGCGGTAGATGGACTTAGTTTTGAAGTCAATAGCTCTGGGTTGGAATCTCGGCTTTACCATTTAGGAACTGTATGATCATGAACAAGTCACTCCATCTTGCACTCCTCAACTGTAGCTGGAGGATAATAAGAGTGATTATTGAGAGGATTGATGTGAGAACTATACTAGATAAAGAGTTTAGCACGGTGCCTCAGCTATTTGTATTATTCTATCAGTCACTGGCAGGTACATAGATTTACTGGGAAAGAGGAGCTCGCTGGTTCAAAGGAGACTTAGACCCAGAAGGACAGCAGTCACCCCACCTCCCAGCCCCAGCAATGCAGCAGCAGTAGTGGCAGCAGGGGAGCTGGCTCTGGTGATGATGGCAGGATGGAACAGGAGGCACAGGACCCAGCCAGGAGTCCAGCCTGAGCTCAGTGTGAGCCCCACCCCTGCCCTCAAGCCCTTGCTGAGCTCCTGGTCCCTGGTCTAGCTATTGGCTGGTAAGCAGACAAGCAGGCATATGGAAGGAACTTTGCTGCTCTTAGAGGGAAACTTGTCAGGGGAGAAAGGGGCTGGCCTCTAGGCTAGGCCAAAGCACACTGGTCCCCTCCTCAAAATGAAGCTCTTAGGAAGAAAAGATGGGAGTTGACCTTCACAGCATGGCCACTTTACTGGGAGGCTTTCCCGTGCTTCTAGAGCCCTGCTTTCTTGCTTATTTTATTGCCAAGGTGAGATTACCTGCCTGCAGCTGCCACAACCCTGAACTGAGGTTCAGCTCAGAGTATAGCTTCCCGCTGGAGCGAACACCAGAAGCCAAGCTGCCCTCTCCAGAAGCTGGGTCCTAGCCCCTGAGGGATCAGCACGAAGGCCAAGCAATGAAAACCATCTCTCAGGGCTGTAAATTGCCCTTGAGCCCTTCCCATCCTTGGCTAGGCCAGATGTACAAAGCGTTGCCACAGCCACATTATTTCTGTCACTCTTGTTTGAGCATGTTCAAGGCACCTTCAGAAAGAGAATACTGGATGAGGCCTCAGCCTTGGGTTCAAGTCCTGATCCTGGGCCCTGTGTCACTCACCAGCTGTGAGACTTTGGGCAAGTCACTTTTCTTTTAGACGGTCTATCTCTCTATCTATCTATCTATCCATTTATTAGATTCCACATATGAGATCATATGGTATTTGTCTTTCTCTGTCTGACTTATTTCATTTAGCATAATACCCTCCAAGTCCATCCTTGTTGCTGCAAATGGCATTATTTCATTCTTTTCTGTAGCTGAGTAGTATTCCATTGTATATATACACCACATCTTCTTTATCTATTCATCCGTTGATGGACACTTGGGTAATTTCCATGTATTGGCCATTGCAAATAATGCTGCTATGAACATGGTGGGGGGGGGTGCAGATATTTCTTCAACATTGTGATCTCGTTTCCTTTGGATAAATACCCAGAAGTAGAATTACTGGATCATAAGGTAGTTCAACTTTTAATATTTTGAGGGGACTCCAT
The DNA here is from genome assembly GCF_002837175.3 of Physeter macrocephalus. Taxonomy (NCBI): domain Eukaryota; kingdom Metazoa; phylum Chordata; class Mammalia; order Artiodactyla; family Physeteridae; genus Physeter; species Physeter macrocephalus. The sequence continues at coordinate 79,450,112 of NC_041234.1, read as the reverse complement.
ATTGTTTTCCACAGTGGCTGCACCAATTTACAGTCTCACAGATTACTCCTTTGGAAGCCTCAGTTTTCTCACCTATAAGATGGAAATAACAGTTTTCACCCCCATCACGCTGAGAATTTTGAGGGCAAAAAGATCTAATATATGTGAAAGCAATCTTCTAGGACTAACTATTGAGCTGCTGTGTTGGCTTATGGGTTTCTGTACTTCTCATTTTGCAAGTGGGCACCTAGAAACCCATCTCCTAATCCTGTACTTCTCACTTTGCAAGTGGGCACCTAGAAACCCATCTCCTAATCCTCCTGCCTGATGGAGAGACCAGCCAAAGTGGGGAGGGAACAAGGAAGGAGAGGGTCTGTGATAAAGGCAGAATACAACAGATCTCAGTTATTAATTCTTTATCTCTCCTGTCCAGGGTGGCCTTGGCAAAAGAAGAAGTCAAATCTGGGACCAAGGTGTCCCAGCCCATGCCCCCCTCTGATTTCCTGGACAAGCTTATGGGGCGAACATCTGGATATGATGCCAGGATTCGGCCCAATTTTAAAGGTAAGAAGCATTCATCCTACAAAACCCCTCCCCCCCCACTTCTTTTGGGGACATTCTGCCGAGCTAGCCCCCATTGCCTACCTCAGGGCCAGGAGGCTGGAGGCACAAGGCTGGCTCCCACAGCTCAGAAGGAGCGTCCCCTCCCCATCACCCATGGGCCTGTGTGCCAGGCACTGCCTTCTCCCAGCAGTACCCTGGCCTCAAACTCAGGGAGGGAGTCTTGGAAACTTCTCCCAGATTCCTGGAATGCCCTGCCAATATGGCTGTGCTTTGCTACCCTTAGGCCCACCTGTGAACGTGACCTGCAACATCTTCATCAACAGTTTCAGCTCCATCACCGAGATTACCATGGTAAAGCATCGCCCTGCTCCCACTTCCACTCTAGCGTGAATGGGTGAAGCCCACCAGATAGCAAGACTTTCCTCCCTCCGCCATCCTCTCCCTGTTTCAGGGTCATGGCTAAAGCCATGGGATGTCCAAAGTCGGTCACTGGGAGTTTATATTTCCCCAGCCCAGGGTTTTAGTAGCTAAAGGCAGACTAGCCTAAGCAGCAGATGGTCCAGTTTGGAAGGTAGCTTGATGCATAGCAACAAGGCTAGGAAATCAGATAAACCTGCGTTCAAACCCTGACTCTACCATCTCTTAGGCAGGTTACTCAAATCTCTCTTTGTCTCAGTTTCCTCATCTGTAAAATGGGGATCATAACAGCACCCTCCTCTCAGGGTTGACATGAGATTTAAATGAGATGATGCATATGAAGAAAGCACTTAGCAGAGAGCCTGGCACATAGTAAGTATTTAATAAATGTCTTTTTCCTTCCCTTCTTTGCCATACCAGCCCAAAGCAGGCTCCTTATCCAGTGGAAAGTGCCCACTGCCCCTGAGATGCGCTCCCAGCATTTCCTCCTCGTGGCCCTCCTGCCCAGGTAGGCTTGCTAGGCCCCTGCAATAGCACTGCCTCTGATGGGCCCATCTCTGTTCAGGACTACCGGGTGAACGTCTTCTTGCGGCAGCAGTGGAACGACCCACGCCTGGCCTACCGAGAATATCCTGATGACTCGCTGGACCTCGATCCCTCCATGCTGGACTCGATTTGGAAGCCAGACCTGTTCTTTGCCAATGAGAAAGGGGCCAATTTCCACGAGGTGACCACAGACAACAAGTTGCTGCGCATCTTCAAGAATGGAAACGTGCTCTACAGCATCAGGTGCAGCTGGCGTACAGCCAGGAGAGCTCGGGGCAAGGAGTAGAGGCTGAGGGGTGGGCGGAGGGTTCCCTGTGCTGTGCTGAGCCCCAGGAAGCTGGCCTAACTTCTTTCTTACTGTTCCTGCCAGGCTGACTCTCGTTTTATCCTGCCCAATGGACCTGAAGAACTTCCCCATGGATATCCAAACCTGCACGATGCAGCTGGAGAGCTGTAAGTGTCCCCAGAGAGTCACAGAGTGAGGCCTGAGATACCAGCTAGTTAACCCCATGCCATGATATTCCAGACAGGAGAAGGGCAGCCCAGAGTCGGGATGGACTTCCCCAAGCACACACAGTGAGCTCTTGGCACAGGTGAGACTAGAAGCCAGGGCTTGCTAACACTCAGCCCAATGTGCTTTTCCATCCCCTCGCTATTGGCAGGTCTGGCTGCCCCACAGGGCCGGGGAATGGGAAGGCTCCAGCCTTACATACAAATGTGAGTTCATAAACCACCTTCACATGCAGGTCCTCATTACGCCCTCTGAAAAGTAGGTGGAGAATTTTACAGAAGGGGAAGTGACTGGCCCAAAGTCACAAAGCTACTCTGGGCCAAGGCCCTGCACTGGACATCCGTGAGCCTTGGTGTTTCTGCTCCCATTTCTTTTTTTTAGATGTTGGGGATTGGAGTTTATTTATTTATTTATTTATTTATTTATTTTTGGCTGTGTTGGGTCTTCGTTTCTGTGCAAGGGTATGCACATTGTCCCATGCATGACTGGCAAGGTATAAATAGCTCTTTCCTCCCTGGAGTGAGGTGGCAGTAGCCCCAGCTCTGAGGCTGGCTCAGCTCAAGACATGTGGTCGGTACACATGCTTACTCCCCTGGGTTTGAGATGGGGCAGGAGGTTCCCAGCTGGTTTCCTTGACATCTTTCCAAGCCTTTTTTGGCTGTGTTGGGTCTTCGTTTCTGTGCAAGGGTATGCACATTGTCCCATGCATGACTGGCAAGGTATAAATAGCTCTTTCCTCCCTGGAGTGAGGTGGCAGTAGCCCCAGCTCTGAGGCTGGCTCAGCTCAAGACATGTGGTCGGTACACATGCTTACTCCCCTGGGTTTGAGATGGGGCAGGAGGTTCCCAGCTGGTTTCCTTGACATCTTTCCAAGCCTTTTGACGTGTTTTCTAGGTCTGCCAGAATAATTTCTCTTTGGGCCTTTCTAAAGCTTGAGAACTAGGTAGAAGGAGAGGAATCTTTCTGATTTACCCACTTAGGCTGGGCCCATGAGGCAACTGACCCTCTTCCGAATGGTTTTCCTTTCCAAGATGAGCATGAAACTCCTAAAACCCAGGCCTTATTCCTCATTTGTTCTTTCCTGCCAGTTCTAACCCTCTCCCTACCCCCGTCCAACCACCACACTCTGCAGTCCTCTGCCATCTCTGTCGCTTTCAGTTGGCTACACCATGAATGACCTCGTGTTTGAGTGGCTGGAAGATGCTCCTGCTGTCCAAGTGGCTGAGGGGTTGACTCTGCCCCAGTTTATCTTGCGGGATGAGAAGGATCTAGGTTATTGTACCAAGCGCTACAACACAGGTAAAAACCCAAGATCTTTACCGGCTGTGGGCCACAAGAGGGCCTCCAGATGGGAAGGAAAGGGGCAAGGCAGCTAGCCTCTACTGAAGGTCCAATCTGTACCAGATGTGGTGCTAAGTGCTTCATATGTCTTATCTCATTATGGTAGGGGTGATTAGCCCCATTTCTCAGAAAGAGAAAACTGAGGTTCTAAGAAGCTGAATCAGTTGGTCAAGTCACACAGCTAGTAAATGGCTGATTTAGAATTCAAATCCAGATCTGTCTAATGCCAAAGCCCTTGTTCTTGTCCCTATCACACGCTGCAGAACAAATGGTCCTGTGCCAGTGAGTGGCAGGAGTGTTCCACCTGTCCTGGGGCCAACTTCACGTGGAAAGTGGGGAAGCTACATCTGGGAGTAGTCAATGAGTACACTGAACCAGGAGAGAACAGAATTCAGGTCACCAGCTGGCTTACCATCCACAACTCCTACCACTGTCCCCACTGCCCAACTCTCATGAATTGGCTTGGTTTCCCAGGTGTGAAAAGCATGCCAGGAAATGGAGAGGAGCTGGTTTTCCAGCCTGAGCGTCTGCCCCCTGCAGCTTCCCTAATCGCTGCTGGCTCCTCATTTCCCCTGGCAATTTGGCTGTGAAGAGCTATGACCCTGAGATAGAGGCCACAAGCTGAAGAGGGGAGATCACACTCCGATGGTGTGCTGATATGCTTTGGGTGCAGCCCTATGAATTTGTGTGTGAACGTGGAGGTGTAGGTAGCTGGGGAGACGAATGAGCCATTGAATTTAGAAAATGCTGGCATGAGTGGAAATTGGTATAACCTTTTTTAGGGAAAAAAACTGGCATTTTGTATATAGATTGGTGGGTTTCAAATTTTGGTGTGCATTATATTTCCCTGGGGAGCCTGGTAAAATATTGATTCCTGGGTTCTGCCTCTCAGAGATTCTGATTACATGCGCTTGGAGTGATGCCCAGAAATCTGTGTTTGAACAAGCATCCTGAGGATTCTGATGCAGGTGGTCCAGGGGGCACACTAAGAAACTTTAGTCTGGAAGCTAAATTTGTTTCCCTACCTGTTGATCCAGGAATTCCACTGCCTGGAATTTATTATAAGGAAATATTCCAAAATATCATATTGACTTTAGACCCCAAGAGGGTTCCTGGGTCACTGTTTATACTAGCAAAAACTTGGAACTGCTCTAAATATCCACCAATAGGGTGGAAGTTAAGTAAATTACATAGCGCATCTGCTTGGTGGGATATTACCCAGACGTTTAAAAGAATGCTTGCAAGGTGCTTATATCAACATGGGAAACTTCAAGTGGAAAAGGCTAAGATTCAAAGTTGTATATACAGAATGATTCTATTGTGATGAAAGAAACAAACCAAAAGCATGTGTTTAAAAACCCTGGAAGGAAATAGCACTAAGCGTTTCTAAAGCAGTATGATACAACAGATAAGAGCAAGAACTCTGGAGTCAGAGCTGAGTTTGAATTCTGGCTGCACCATTTACTAGTTGGGTGCCCTTGAGCAACATAACTTAATCTCTTTGAGCCTCAGTATCCCTGTCTGTAAAATGGGAAGTAATAATTTTACCTGCCCCAAAGAGTTGCTATGGGATTTAAATGAGATAAACTATATAAAGTCAGGGCACTTAGTAGGGGCTTGACAAATGTCAGCTTATGAATATTATTATTCTTTCTCTACTTCTCGCTTTCGTTCTGTGCTAAACAAGTGTTAATTTTGTCATTGAAAACAAAACTGCTATCACCAAAAAAAAAAAAAAAAGGAAGGAAGGAAGGAAAGAAAGGAAAGAAAATATGGATACCTAGCCAAAACATGTCATGGCAAGAAGCCCAGGGTGGATGGACTCAGGGAAGAGTAGGAGATCACAGCATCACAAGGAATGTCAAAGCCATAATCAGTCATTGATGAAATCACTAACCTTGAGGAATCAGACAGTCCTGTTAAGAGCAAGCCTAGGCCAGAATAAAATAATAATATACACGTCCTCTGCTTTTTGCTTTGGTTATCCTAAGCGTCTGCTGCCAGAAGCTCTGAGCTAGTGTTTTCTTAGCCTTGGGGAGTGGAAAGCAGAGTAAAGTGAAGATGGCTGGCAGAGGAGGTGAGCATTGGTACATGTGCCTGGGGCCAATGCACTTTTTGTGGGTGGAATAGAATGCTGCTGCCAGATGCTTTCTGGGAACCCGCTGCCTGCTGTCCAGAGCTGGTCTCTGTTAGACATTGTTTCCAGATGTTTGCTATCCTGCTCGTCTTACTTGCTTAAGACACAGGCAGTGTTTATCTCAGTGAATCGTTGCCGGAGAGCTTCAAGGGTCCCAGCACGCACAAGCTAGGCTGCTGAGATTTGAGTGGAGTCTAAGCTCGTTTTGTTAATCGTGAAAATAGTACCAGCTACCTACATGCTCAACACCTCAAATACATTATCTCATTTAATTCCTACAACTGCCCAATGACGGAGTTGATATTGTTGTTACTCTATTTTACAGGCAAGGAAACTGAAGCTTTAAAAGCTTAGGTGTTTTGCCTGAGGTCACACAGCTAGTGAGTGGAAGGGTCAGGATTCAAACCCATACAGTCTGGCTCTGGAGCCCTCCCACCCTTAATCCTCTTGCAGTGCTGTCATGGGGAAGGCCTTGTGCTGGCAATTAAAGTGCTGGGAGCAAGAGGTCAAGTCCCCAATGGCTTCTCTGAGAGTTTCCTCAAAACATGCATCTGGTGCTCCCTGGGGCCATTTCGAAAGGCTCATTTATTGGCGCAGGTTAGGTGCCCAGAGGCTGTGGCCCCCAGAAATAGAGCTGCCCTAGTCCTGCCTCTCAGGCTCAGCTGCAGGCTGGGGACCTGGGGCCTGATACCTCACCTCTTTCCTTGCAGGGAAATTCACCTGCATCGAGGTAAAGTTTCACCTGGAACGACAGATGGGCTACTATCTGATTCAGATGTATATCCCCAGCCTACTCATCGTCATCCTGTCCTGGGTCTCCTTCTGGATCAACATGGATGCTGCCCCTGCCCGGGTGGGCCTAGGCATCACCACTGTGCTCACCATGACAACTCAGAGCTCTGGCTCCCGGGCCTCTTTGCCTAAGGTGAAGAGACATGCAAGGGAACTTGCTTGCCATAGAGCTCCCCATTTCCCATTCAGCCCCTGTTCCCTCCTGCTGACTATTTTCCTTGGATTTAAGGAAGAGAAGAGCCATCAAGCAAGAGCAGGTGGCCTGCATTCTCTTCCCCCAGAACATACCGCTAATAACATTGCTAATAGTGTGGAGGCTGGGGTTGCAGATGCTGTCTGGCTGGGGAACGAGTAGAGACAGTGCTGACTTACTTTGACTTTCATCAGGAAATACTAACATGTCCAAGATCAAAAGACCCTTAGCAAGTAGAAAGTCCCACTCCCTCGTGGTACACATGAGGGCATTACAGCCCAGAGAGATAGAATGACTTTCTCAAGGTCATGCTTCACAAGAAACAATCAAACAATCCGACATCTGTTTCTTGCTATGTCAGAAATCGGATACTATTACAAAGAACTCTAGAGACAGTGTCCCTTCTTTTGGGGTGAGAAAACTTTGAGGTAGCAAATAGCAATGAAAGTCGGTAGACTCTGATCACCTAGGGCCTGGTGATATTTTGATTACGCAGAGAGATTTGTGCTGATGGAACTGGGCCTAGGTTCTCCCTGCCTCATGTCTTCATGTGCAGAATTTAGAGGTCATCACCTCAATGTCCTTACAGTCAGCAAGGCTCTGAGGAAATCAGGGAGCAAACTCATTCATTCATTCAATAAATATTTACTGAGCACGTACTATGTACCAGGCACTGTACTAGGCCATGGAGAAATAATGGGAAACCAAAACAACACAGCTTTTGCAGATCTTCCAGTGAATATATTCCCTCTTGCTCTGTATTGATGGAAACCAGGCCCTGTGATAGCCCATCTCCCAGTGTTTATTTTTAAGAAGATTTTTACTGGGGACTTAAACAGGGGGTAATCCAGACACCCAGAGTGAATTTACAAATTTGCTATATAGTGGGGAGGTGGGGGTGGGGGTAATAGTGGTTAAGAGTAAGAGAATAGAATCAGGTAGATTTTGATTTAAGCCCCTGCCTTGTCATTTACTAATGGTGATCTTAGGTAAATTCCTTAACGTCTCAATCTCCTCACCTGTAACATGGAAATATTACCTCTTCCATAGGGTTATTGCAAGTAATAAATAAGATAATGTATTAACACAAAGAACAGTGTTTGGCACATAATAACTGCTCAATAAATGTTAACTATTGTTATAATTATTAGGGGTGTAGGTGGAAAGAACTGGGTGGTAGACCTAGGCCTAAAGCAGCTGGTGGTGTTTCCAATTATTTTTGAGTCACCAGGAAACCTTTGAGGTGGTCCTAAGCCCTCTAGGGATAAATAGTGACAAAACTCAGATTAGGATCTAATGCCCTAGGGAAAGTTGTCAGAGATCACTTCCTATACAAGCATACTTCCTTTTATTGCACTTCGCTCTATTGCACTTCACAGATACTGCGTTTTTTAACGACTTGAAGGTTTGTGGCAACCCTGTGTTGTCAGATGATGCTTAGTATTTTTTTTTAGCAAAAAGTATTTTTTAATTAAGGTATACACATTGTTTTTTTAGACATAATGCTATTACACACTTACTAGAGACTACAGTGTAGTGTAGACATAACTTTTATATGCACTGGGAAACCAAAAGATTTGTGTGATTCGCTTTATTGCAATATCTGCTTTATTGCAATGATCTGGAACCGAACCCACAATATCTCCAAGGTAGGCCTGTAAATGTATTTCCTAAATGGACAAGGATATTGAAGAGGCTCTGAGAGGCAGACTGGGCTTAGGTGAGGGCTACAGGGCCAGGTGGGGCTGCGGTAGTGGCCTTGTATGAAGGCCAGAGGCAGAAAAGTAGTTCAGACCTAAGAACCCTGCCCTTGTTTATTGCCACTGCCACACAGGAAGGAGATTCTCCTCTAACTCAGGGAAATGCTGCAATTTATGCCTTATTCTTGCTGAGAGAACTTTTTCCTCCAGTCCCCTCCTGTGAGCAAGCACAACCATCTGCTCCCAGGAATCACCTCCTTTTCTCTTACGGAAAAAATGGACTTTGCTGGAGGATTGTTTGATTTGGTTTGATTTGGGGTGTGGGTTGCAGTATTTGATGCCTTATCAGATTTTGATGACCTTTTCTTTTTATGTATATATATATTTTTATTGAAGTATAGTTGATTTACAATGTTGTGTCAATCTCTGCTGTACAGCAAAGTGACTCAGTTATACACATAGAGACATTCTTTTTTCATATTCTTTTCCATGGTGGTTTATTACAGGATATTGAATGTAGTTCCCTGTGCTATACAGTACGACCTTGTTTTTTATCCATTCTATATATACCAGTTTGCATCTGCTAATCCCAAACTCCCAGTCCTTCCCTTCCCCACCCCACCTCCCCTTTGGCAACCACAAGTCTGTTCTCTATGTTGGGGACCGTTTCTTGGCCTCATTGGCCAATAAGCAAAATACGTAGGCATGCACCCCGAACTAAATAGCTTCATTGGCCAGCCCCACAGAGCAAGGGACTAAGTCAGGGAACTTCCACTCACTCTTGAGTTTGTGCAACATTAGATTTTATGGGAGCCCCAAGGAAAAAGGTGGGGCTAGGTCAGGGGCTTCTGAAAGCCACAGCAATTCCACCCCCAGTACAACTCTAGTGTCCAGGATGAGAGCAGCAGAGGCTCGCTCTGTAAGGGAACTCAGCTGGGATGGCCATTCCCCATGCTTCCGGAAGCCACTCCTTCTTTGCCTTTATGAGGGCTAGGGCTCTCAAAGGCACCCATGGCTGTCTCCTTGCCAGGTTCTTGATCTACACAGCTGCAGGTGGCTCAGTGCATAATGGAAGGGTTAAATGGAAGTTTCTACCAGACACTGACAGATTAGACCTAAAGTTGCCGTGGGCAGGAGGGACCCAATTCTTTCAAAATCTTGTAATCTAAATGGCTCACAGCTCTTGGGGCAAGTAGTAACAAGGAGGGCCAAGAGAGCACACAGAAGCCAGCAGAGACAAATACAAACTATCCATCCATTCATTAATTCAAAAGATACTATGTGCCAGGCACTCAGCTAGGCACAGTGAACACGATGGAAACAGTGTCTGCCACTGAAGAGCTCACAGTCTAGTGAAGGAAATAGCCAGATATATTTGATGGATGCTAAGAAGGTGTAGGTAACCTGAGCACATACAGTAGGGGCAACAAATCCAGACTAGGATGATTAGGGAAGACTTCTCAGAGGATACGGTGTCTGAAGTGAACGTTTAAGTAAAAGTTATCGCGGTAAAGGAGAGATACAGAGAGAGGTTATTTCCTTGGGAGACAACTGAAATTGATCATCATGGAAGGGTCATAGATTGCAAGGGGTGAGAGGAGGCTGAAGTAGTAGGCAGGGACTAGATGTCATGCTAAGGGGAGCATTGACTGTATCGGAAGGATAATGGAGAACCACTGAAGGGTTGTAAGCAGAGGAGTGGTATGATCAGACTTACATTTTCAAATCAAAATTCTGGCTGCTGTTTGGAGAACAGATTGGAGGTGGCAAGCATAGATGCAGGGAGACCATTTAGGAAACTGTTGCACTCCTTCAGATGAGCCAGGATAGCAAGTGGATGGATTCCACAGATATTTAAGGTGTATTGTTGACACATGTATTGTTAACAATACTTTCTTCCTGCTGCTTAAGGTGTCCTTTTCTTTTGATGGTCCAAAGTCCTTTGAGGACCTCCCTTGTCATTACCTCATTATGGATTTTTGTAGCACTTAACATCCCTGGGGGCACAGTGGGACTGGGAGATGGTGAATGAAATAGTATGACCTCTTAGTAAGTGGCAAAGTGGAAACACCAAGGGATGCTTAATCAGGGTTGCCTAGCAACCCACCACTACCATCTCAGTGGAACTGCCTTAAAAAAAAAGAGCAGGGTTTCTCAATCTTTTTTTTTTTTTACACACACACACTGTACTTTATTTTTACAAGAGATAAATAAACTGACACCAAGCATTGTAAATGGATGACCACAACAAAAGCAACAATGATTGCAATTACCAAACACGAAACACACTCATACTATGTCATAATATTGACATTCAGTCCAGTAATCCTCCACTGTAACAGCTCCTTTACTTTGCAGTGAAAATTGATTTGTATATCTTTTGTCTCTGAGTCCTTGTGGGATTTTTTTTTTTA
>NC_041234.1:79438856-79439350 GCF_002837175.3 Physeter macrocephalus | reverse complement strand
AGTCTTTTCCATGAATTCCTTGAAGATGAAACCCTTTTATAGGAACATTTTTGCAAAAGCATCAGAGTACACCCAGAACTGTCTGTAAATGACAAAAGACTTAAAAATGACCACGGTTAAAGATTTGAAGAAAGTTCACAATAATGCAGTTGACAAGGAAATTTAGTTATTTCTGAGATATACATTTAAAAATAATAACTGGAATTATGACTTATAACATTATACCAGAACATATGAGATTTTTAGGAATTTCATGTAATGTCTGAAACATTTATATTAACATATTTCCATACAAATAGCCCAAAGAAAGTTTAGTATTAGTTGTTTTTTTGTTTGTTTGTTTGTTTTTTATACTGCAGGTTCTTATTAGTCACCAATTTTACACACATCAGTGTATACATGTCAATCCCAATCGCCCAATTCAGCACACCACCATCCCCACCCCACCGTGGTTTTCCCCCCTTGGTGTCCATACGTTTGTTCTCTACATCTGT
>NC_041234.1:79438222-79438716 GCF_002837175.3 Physeter macrocephalus | reverse complement strand
GTCTGTTGATGGGCATTTAGGTTGCTTCCATGACCTGGCTATTGTAAATAGTGCTGCAATGAACATTGGGGTGCATGTGTCTTTTTGAATTATGGTGTTCTCTGGGTATATGCCCAGTAGTGGGATTGCTGGATCATATGGTAATTCTATTTTTAGTTTTTTAAGGAACCTCCATACTGTTCTCCATAGTGGCTGTATCAATTTACATTCCCACCAACAGGGCAAGAGGGTTCCCTTTTCTCCACACCCTCTCCAGCATTTGTTGTTTGTAGATTTTCTGATGATGCCCATTCTAACTGGTGTGAGGTGATACCTCACCGTAGTTTTCATTTGCATTTCTCTAATAATTAGTGATGGTGAGCAGATTTTCATGTGCTTCTTGGCCATCTGTATGTCTTCTTTGGAGAAATGTCTATTTAGGTCTTCTGCCCATTTTTGGATTGGTTTGTTTGTTTTTTTAATATTGAGCTGCATGAGCTGTTTATATATTTTGG
>NC_041234.1:79281245-79435838 GCF_002837175.3 Physeter macrocephalus | reverse complement strand
CTTCTTTGTCTCTTGTAATATTCTTTGTTTTAAAGTCTATTTTGTCTGTTATGAGAATTGCAACTCCAGCTTTCTTTTGATTTGTATTTGCACGGAATATCTTTTTCCATCCCCTCACTTTCAGTCTGTATGTGTCCCTAGGTGTGAAGTGGGTCTCTTGTAGACAGCATATATATGGATCTTGTTTTTGTTTCCTTTCAGCCAGTGTATTTATTTTGGTTGGAGTATTTAATCCATTTACATTTAAGGTAATTATTGATATGTATGTTCCTACTACCATTTTCTTAATCATTTTGGTTTTGTTATTGTAGTCTTTTCCTTCTCTTGTGTTTCCTGCCTAGAGAAGTTCCTTTAGCATTTGTTGTAAAGCTGGATTGGTGGTGCTGAATTCTCTTAGCTTTTGGTTTTCTGTAAAGTTTTTATTTTCTCCATCGAATCTTAATGATATCCTTGCTGGGTAGAGTAATCTTGGTTGTACGTTCTTCCCTTCCATCACTTTAAATATATCATGCCACTCCCTTCTGGCTTGTAGAGTTTCTGCTGAGAAATCAGCTGTTAACCTTATGGGAGTTCCTTTGTATGTTATTTTTCGTTTTTCCCTTGCTGCTTTCAATAACTTTTCTTTGTCTTTAATTTTTGCCAATTTGATTACTATGTGTCTCAGCATGTTTCTCCTTGGGTTTATCCTGTATGGAACTCTCTGCGCTTCCTGTCTATTTCCTTTCCCATGTTAGGGAAGGTTTCGACTATAATCTCTTCAAATATTTTCTCTGGCCCTTTCTCTCTCTCTCTCCTTCTCGGACCCCTATAATGCAAATGTTGTTGCGTTTAATGTTGTCCCAGAGGTCCTGCCTTTTCATCTTGTCTATCTTTCTGTGAATGTGGTTTCTGTCCCACAGGCTGCAGGATTGTAGTTCTTGCTTCTGCTGTCTGCCCTCTGGTGGATGAGGCTATCTAAGAGGCTTGTGTAAGTTTCCTCATGGGAGGGACTGGTGGTGGGTAGAGCTGTTGCTCTGGTGGGCAGAGCTCAATAAAACTTTAATCTGCTTGACTGTTGATGGGTGGGGCTGGGTTCCCTCCCTGTTGGTTGTTTTGCCTGAGGCAACCCAACACTGGAGCCTACCTGGACTCTTTGGTGGGGCTAATGACAGACTCTGGGAGGGCTCACGCCAAGGAGTACTTCCCAGCACCTCTGCTGCCAGTGTCCTTGTCCCCACGGTGAGCCACAGCGCCCCTCCCGCCTCTGCAGGAGACCCTCCAACACTAGCAAGTAGGTCTGGTTCAGTCTCCCTTGGGGTCACTGCTCCTTCGCCTGGGTCCCAGTGCACACACTACTTTGTGTGTGCCCTCCAAGAGTGGAGTCTGTTTCCCTCAGTCCTGTCAAAGTCCTGCAATCAATTCCCACTAGGCTTCAAAGTCTGATTCTCTAGGAATCCCTCCTCCTGTTGCCGGACCCCCAGGTTGGGAAGCCGGACGTGGGGCTCAGAACCTTCACTCCAGTGGGTGGACTTCTGTGGTATAAGTGTTCTGCAGTCTGTGAGTCACCCACCCACCAGTTATGGGATTTGATTTTACTGTGATTGCACCCCTCCTACTGTCTCATTGTGGCTTCTCCTTTGTCTTTGGATGTGGGGTATCTTTTTTGGTGAGTTCCAGTGTCTTCCTAGGGTTTCTCAATCTTAGCACTATCAACACTTTGGGTGAGATAATTTTTCTTTGATGTGTGGGTTGGGGGGGGTGTCCTGTGCACTGTAGGATATTTAGCAGCTTCCCTGGCCTCTACGCACTAGATGCCAGTTGCCAGCACCACCCCAAAATTGTGCAACCAAAAATGTCTCTAAACATTTTGAAAGGCCCCTGGTGGGGTGGGGTTGGGGGGAGTCAGCCTGGTTAAGAACCACTGAGGTGGAAGATTTCTCTAGTGAGACCTGCTCCTTACCTGGAGTATGCAGCAACCTCACTGTCCAACCCAGCAGAGGCTGATGAAAAAAGTTGCCTGTCATTAATCCTACTCCTGCTGGGGAGCCCCATAAGGTGAGCTCAGCTGCTCAAAACCATGTAGGGAGGTGATCTGATTGAGGAAGTGAAAGGACTTCATAAACCTGAGCTCTGGCCTCCCTTCTGGTCCCACCCAGCCACAACCCTGCTTCAGGAGAAGTGAGCATTCACTCTTCACAAGGGAAATGGGAGAGAAAAGTACAGTCATCCCTCAGTACCAGTGGGGGATTGCTTCCAGGACCCCCTGCAGATACCAAAATCAGCAGATGCTCAAGTCCCTTACATTTGGCCCTTCGTATCCTCAAATGCAGAACCCATGAATACAGAGGGCTGACTGTACTTAAAGGCTACCAAGGCAGGTAGTAGAGGAGAGCACTAAGGAATGGATAGGCGGAAGCCAGCAGTGCTTTGAAATGAGAGAAGCATCCATAGCAGGGGGTGGATTGTACACTCCATTGGGATCCCTGCCCTGTTCTGCTCTTCACTGTAAGACATGAGGCCCTCACTCACCACTCAGTTCAAATCCCCACCAGGGTCTCTCACAAAGAACAGCAGGAAAAAATCACAAGGTCAAAGAATAGGGTTGGAGGAAGGAAAGGAAGGAACTCCTAGTCTGATATTGAGACTACAGCCTAGGTAAAGGGCAGCACCACTGAATTGAAAGCCCAGGATCCCCAAGCCCTACTGCTATCTTCTCACTGGGTAATCTTGGCTAAGACTTTTCCCCTCTAGGCCTCCAATGTCCTCATGTGTCTCACATGGGAATAACGCACCCCACCCAATTACCACCACAGCTGTGGTGACCCTAGGAAAGAACAGAAGGCAAACAAATACAGCATTCATGTTCATTGCTTTTTATTGAAAGAAAAGAATCAGAAGACAAGAATGAAAATAATAAGAAGCAGAAGCAGAAGTATGGAAAGAAGAAAGAAAGAAAGGAAAAGAAGTGTAGGGAGGAAAGGCAGATGGAAGTGGAGGGTGGAGAGGGCAGAGAGGTGAAGGATGATGGGTAGCCCGATTTCTTTGACATGGGCCTTCAGACAATGGGACATATCATGGGAAGCTTCTTTAAAAACCAGAAGACATTCAGGATAAAACTGAAGAACAGCAGGCAGTTGATATGGGTTGGCAACTCAGTGGATAGGCCATGGAAGGACTCCTGGAAAGCTGACTGCTCCACTGGTGGGTGTTGCAGGTGTCCTACGTGAAGGCAATCGACATCTGGATGGCTGTGTGCCTCCTCTTTGTGTTCGCTGCCCTGCTGGAGTACGCTGCTGTCAATTTTGTCTCCCGTCAGCATAAGGAATTCATGCGACTTCGAAGAAGGCAGAGACGCCAACGCATGGTGAGTATAAATAGGGAGGGGCCCACTTCCTTTCTCCTTTGGACTCGTTCCTCCCTACTACTCCTCCCACAAACCAAGACTCGACCTAGGCTGCAAAGACTAGACAAGCAATCAGGACCCTGGATTCTAGTCCCAAGCTGGTCACAAATAAGCTAAGTACATTAACCTCTTTGATTCCATTTCTTTTTCTGTCCAATGGGACATTAATTCCTGTAGGGCAGTCTAGCAGACTGATTAAGAGCATGGGCATAGTAAGCACTGAAAAAATGTTAGCCAATATTAGAACCTTGTCAAGTTAGTTAACATGAGATTGCTTTGAGAATAAGTAGTGGTTGCTCCTGACTCTCCTCCCACCCAGGAGAAAGGTACCCCAAGTTGTCATATACTGTTTGGTGGTTAAGAATTCAGATCAGGCATTGTTGCCTTTCTAGGGGAGCACTATAAAAGGGTCCCCATAACTAAACTGGAATTGAAAAACCACCACTTGCCTCTTCTGGCTGTTGGATTTCTTCTCCTTGATCTTCATTGGGTGCATCAGAGTCGTTGGGCATGAGCTGTTGTTCTCCCTCGCTCTTGTTTGTTAACCCCATTTCTTCTACAGTAGAATGATCACCTGGGGAAATAGAGTAGGGATCTTGTCATCATGACAACAGAGGCAGTTCTTCCTCCCCACCATTGCCCAGACCATAGGTGCTAGGTACATTGCCATGACAACAGAGGTGCCTGGGCCACTCTCACAGAAGTCAGTGCCCAATTATGAGCAAAGCTAAAAGCCTTTGCTGAGCTACATACTGGTCACTTAATCATCAGACACACAGAGCTCTGGCCTGTCTTGAGCTCTGACTCCTTGTTTTCTGCCTTATCTGGAGGCTCCAAAGCCAAGCGGAAGGCACATATGACCTCTTGGGGGAGAGGAAACAATGTTCTATCTAAGCCCACTGGCTCTAGCGTGTCGGGGCCACTCTAGCACTAAGGTTCTTCTCTCAAGAATTCTTAACATCCCACCTCCCACTTCAGCTGCTCCTGGAGTACCCTTACCATATGTCTGCACTAAAATTATCCTCCGGGATTTCATGTTCCTTGCTAAGGTCCCTTTCTGCTGAGGGCAGGGCTCCTGCCTCACCTAGTGGTTTGTCGGAATTTATCAATTCTTGCCTGGCTTCAGTCCTTGAGTTGTGTCCTGGGAAACACGCCCTCTAGTGGATTGATCCATAACTACATCTCCTTGAGTAGGACCGATTCTTCAAGAGACCTAAAAGCCTTCGTATCCCATGCTGAGACTTAGAAAAAACACATGGACTTGGCAGAAGGGCAAGAAAAGCAGATGCACCCTTTTCTAAGCTAAATGTCCCCACCTCCTTTTTAGCTGTGTCAAGCCTGCCCGCAGGTACCAAAATCTTATCTTTATAGGGGTTTTGATCTTGATGCCTTCTCAATGCCTACCTTGGGAAAGAAGAGCAGGCTGCCAACCAGTCCCAGAGTCCTTTTGCCAGCTAGATTGCCTGTGTGGGTGCCCCAGCAACAGAAGACTGCTGCAGTTACTGTAGAGCTACTCCAGGTTGACACTAGTCCCACCCCCTTCCCTGGACCTCTCCAACCTCCAACTGCCCACGGCCTATCCCCTCCTGGTCATGTATAGGGTGATCCTGATCTCATAATGAAGTCTGTCATAACCAATGCTCAATAATTGCAAAGTTATAACATCAGCCTGGGCCCTGCTTAGGCACCTGGATCCTGCCTCAAAGTGGACTGGGCTTATGATTAATATAAATAAAACCTGCAAACCAAAACCTGTGCCATTAGTCCTGTCCCTTTTTGAGTTTCCTAAAGCCACTGCCATCCCAGAAGAAATGTAGCAGAATCCTAGAGGTCACTGAGCAGGCTGAAAAAGTTGATGCAGGGTTAATCCATTTCTAGAACCTCTCTCTGGACCCTGCTGTTCCAGCTAGAGGAGCAGTTTTTAGTCTTGAGAGGAGCCCTCTTAAGGGAGAGAGAGAATCCATATGATTTTCAGGAATCCCTTAGTCAAGAGCAAGTTAGGAGTATTCTAGAAGCCAGCCAGCTGTTCACCCAGCTCCAGACTTCATTCTGTTCTTCTCAAATCTCTCCTCAACCACCCATCTCCACAGCATGGTGATCTCCTTCCATGTCACGGTCTAAAATATTGGCTTGGCCAAAAACTTCGTTCGGGTTTTTGGGCGACCCAATAGCTCAATTTTTTTCCCCAGACATTTCCACTTTGTCTTCCCAACTAGTCTAGAAACCCTACAGGGAAGAGTCTGTCTCTCCTTTTTTATAATCTCAACAGGCCCTGGCACCAGGTTCTGGACACAGCAGCCACAGAATCTACTCCACCAACCTTTGCAGGCTGATTGGCAAGGGCTCTCTTTCAAGATGGAGAGAGAAAAAGCCTTACCATTATCAACAGAATAACTTGAGAAATGGAAGAAATTTCAAAATACTGCCAAATCCTCTCATGTGCTTGATCCCAGAATGCTGCTTGCCTCTTTCCATCCCCCAAGACCCTCCCCCATTCTCCAATTTCCTCTCTCACTTCAATATATATCACTCAATATCTATCCCTCCTTCCCATTTCCACATCTCATCTCCCACACCGTGCATTCCCACCCCAGCTTGGTTTTGGAATATCCTTCCTCTCTAGCTCCCCAGTCCTCCCCTATAGATATGTGCCACAGAAATGTTCTATTTCAACAGCCATGGAAGCCACAAAGTGGAGTTTAAGCCTCCATTGTCCCTCCCAAACACACACACACACACACACACACACACACACACACACACCTCTCAGAATTTGGCCTAAACAGGTAATACCCAAATCCAGGATCCCCACCCTTGAATTTTAGGCCACTCATGTTTGCTCCCCCAACTACAAGTGGTGCAACATGTTAAAATTAAAAAGAACCAAGGGTGACATTCTATTGGCCATATTTTCTCTCCTGTGTGAAATAGCTTTTTCCAGCCGAGGGATATTTCCCAATAATTCCCTTTAGATTTACTGTGATTGGAGAAAAGGGGAAATAATTAGATCTATAGAAACAGAAAGAGCAGTTGGATTCAACTCTTTCAGAGCTTTTTGCGAACAAGTATATTCCATGCTTGTATCTCTGGCTGGAGAGCTGAGAGGATGAGGAAGAGCGGCACGGAACAGGGAGTCTGAGGGGCTCTGAGCTGGAAAGCAAACGGAAAAATCATTTTATTTACCCCCTCATTCTTCACTTGTGTGGGAGATATTTTGTTTGCCTCTGGTTCTTCATCTATAAAATGGGTCCAGCACAACCTCTCTGGTGGAAACAGCGTGAAAATGAATTACAGAATACAGATGAGGTGAGCCAAGGCCTGTGGTGACAGGTTATGTAAAGAACTTTGAGAACTGAGGCTGCCTCACCACAACAACTCAGGGTCAAAGCATCACCACAGGAGTGAATTGCCTCTGGCCTACACATGTACAACTCTCTCCACAGAGACTGGCAAAATCGAGGATTGAATAGCAAGGCTCTCTGGTGGGCAAACTTAGAGAGACCCTTCCCTATGCCAAAGGTGCCACTCTTTCTAAAGGCCGAAGGGCATCACGCCCTTGTGCAGTGGTGGGGCAAGGAGTAATTGCTTTTTCTGCCAAGTACTCTGTAGCTAAGATTCTCTTCTGAGTAGACTCTTCAGTCTGAGATCCTGAGAGGAGGCTGGCTTCATGAGAACAAAGCCATTCCCTGTCCTGTACTCTGAGGCATGTGGTTCATCAGTCCATTCATTCATTCAACTAATGTCTACTGGGTGCCTATTGGATGCCAGCTCTGTGCTAGGCACTGGGGACACAGCAGTGAGCAAGACCGATGCCCTTTCCCACGTCTGTACTATGAGCCCACAGGAAGCAGAGAAAGAGGTGGGATCTGTTGATAAATCTCTGACCTGAGCTTGTCTGCCTCTGATGCCCAGTGACAGGCTAGGCCTTCTAGTGCTGTCATAATCAAGACTCACTGGGACCCACCACACCAACATCTTATCGATTAAACCACTTTTCAGTGGGTTACTATAGCTACAGAGATCTCATTATAAACACCCTATGATGTCCTTCTAACTGCATAGCATGTGTAAAATCCACTTTTATCTACACTTTATGTATATCTGTCACATCCATTCAACATACACGTGCCTTATTCTGTTTTAGTATTGAAAGCCCCTAGTCTCAGGAAGCCCCCAGCCTTGGACAAACTGAGAAGATAGTTGGCACCATCCCACAAGGGGGCATTTCACTTCAGGTTATTTCTTACATAGCTGAAGCTTTTACTCCTGTAAACATCAATACTTTACAAAATTATAACCATCTTTGAAAGAAGTATTTCTAAGTTTTGGCATATACTTACCTGTCCTCTGTCTAATTTCCAGGCTGTGAACCACCACTTTTGATAGTGGTATGTCCTTTAGAAGTAGCCAAAATTGGGCAGGTTTGGGTTATATAGAAACCAAGAGTAAATAGGCTCTGAGTGGGGCCCTGAAAGGCTCTTATATGAGTAAAGTTCTCTCTGTTGATCACTCAGGGGCTTTGGTTCTCTCTCTCTCTCTCTCTTTCTCTCACTCTCTCTCTCTCTCTCCTTTTCCCTCTCCTTCTCCCTCTCCATCTCTCTCTAGATCTCTATCTATCTTTGTGGCCTTACCTTCTGGCTCTCAGCTGTGTTATAGCTACTTAAGATTGTCAGCTGTCATTTATTAGACAAACTTTGTGTAGTCTGCTACATTGCTTAATGCTTATATAAAAGTTTACCTCTTCAGTGTTAATGTGTTCATCAGAATGCATATATTGTACATGAATGGAATGTGTATTGGGTAATAAATGTTACCCTAGAAGCTCACGTACCTGCAAGAGCATGATCAGCTTTACGATATTCAGATAGCCCACTAGGTTATTTGAAACTTTTGGAATTTTCAGCGTTAAGTCGAGATAAACATTTTTTTTAAGATACTATGTACAAGCAGAATTAATTTTGCAGCTTTTGGAAGTCATTAAAGTCAAGTTCCCAAGTCTAAATATCTCAGCTGTGCTTTCTAAAGGTTTCATTGTTCTGTTTATTCTGTTTATTACCAGTCAGAGATAACTTGACATTGAGATGTCCCTCTCGCGGTAAGGTGGCACTTCACTGGGTTTTAGATGGCTCTAAATGATGTTACGCATTTTTAAAAGGCCGCTCGGGGCTTATCTGCAAATGGAATCATAACATATACCATCCGTACCATGTATAGCTGCTTAACATACATCTATCTCATGAGTAGTTTTGTGGCCATAAAAAAACATGCAATGGGCCTGTGTACCCAGCCACCCTGTCTGCATAGCACCACCTGAGATATTTGTGTGGCCTGGTCTCTATTCCTCTGCCTTAGAGCTGTGACCTCAAATTCTGCCTTTTCTTCCATGTAATTCCAGGAGGAAGATATCACCCGAGAAAGTCGCCTTTATTTCCGTGGCTATGGCCTGGGCCACTGCCTGCAGCCAAGGGATGGAGGTCCAATGGAAGGTTCTGGCATTTATAGCCCCCAACCTCCAGCCCCTCTTCTAAGGGAAGGAGAAAACATGCGGAAACTCTACGTGGACCAGGCCAAGAGGATTGACACCATCTCCCGGGCTGTCTTCCCTTTCACTTTCCTCATCTTCAATATCTTCTACTGGGTTGTCTATAAAGTGCTACGGTCAGAAGATATCCACCAGGCACTGTGAATAGGAGCTAAAGAGTCCAGCTCTTGGCTTCCTGCTTCCTCCTGGGTGGGCTTTCCCCCTGCATTAGATTCCATCAAGGGCTTGAACAGTTCCTTCCTGATCTCCCACTCAGAACTTCAACAGCCAATCCCAAAGCTATGTGGGTCTACAATGCAGGGTGCCAATGGTGGCTTTACTTAGAAAGATGGATTACCTACCCTAATTCAGATTTTCTCCATACTATCCCATTTCTCATGCAAGTAAGGTTTGGCCATGTTCTTGGGGCCAGGATGACCTTCTTCCCTGACTGGAGCTTCTCTGTTTTTCAGTTCTCTGGTGGAGACTATTCAGACCACTGCTACTAGATTCTGGCATTTGTCATCTTAATCTGCACCAATCTTTGCCCTGCCACCTCCCACCCAGGGCCTGACCATTACTGTGCCCTCTGTACCTTTTACCACAGGCTCAAACAGGGAGTCTTTCCCATCCACAAGTGCTACCCTGTGTGACCCAGTCAGGTTTCCTTGACTGTGGGAGGAAGGCAAGGGGATAGATTCCCCACCTCTCAGCAAGGTTGGAACAGTCATCGGCTGCACTGGGGTAGGGCATTGCTATATGACCCAACAGAGAGGTCTTCAAGCTTCCTTGGAAGCTCAACACTGTCAGAATGAGGTCAGAAATCTTGGACTCTCAGAGAGACCACCCTTCCAGATCTACCTGAATTTCCTGGTCTCAGAAATATTTGTTTTATTCCCTAACTAACTAACATGGCGGCAGGGTGTGTTTGACTGCTATGGAGTGTAAAAAGAGAAAAATGCTTAGTCTTCAAGAAAGTGACTCAGCGATGCTAGAAACCTTTTAAGAAAAGTGAGATCCAAAGCAGTAGGACCTAGGAGGAGTACAGTACAGAAACTATCCTCAGAGAGTCTTCTGTTAGCTGTGCTTTTATTTGTTTCTTCTTCTTCTCCAAAGTCTCTTTATTTCCCAGGACCCCTCATTTCCAACTTGCTCCTTTTAGTGAGAAAATAATAGTGCCATGTAACCTAGTCTGGGATAAAGTGGGCTTCAAGCTTCCTAAAGGAGGGAGGAACTAGGTATATAGAGGACCCCTATCCTGGACAAATATTGACTTGGCCCATCTCAGCATGGAGTTGTAGAAGTTAGAAAAACATAAGTTGGAGTTATTTCTTAATCCTTCTCTTGCTTCCTTTCTCCTTCCACAGTGAGGAGGGGAAGCAGTCAGTTGAAGCTACCAGAAATGTCAGAATAGAGGGGGTGTGAAGGGCTCATCTCAGGCCTGACATACCACTGGGACACGGGGAAGCATGGGCGTGGTACTCTGAGTCCTCTGAAATGACCCACTGTGAAGAACTGAAAAAGGGAAGATTAAAGTGCTGAGCTAAACAACTGGAAGACGGACGTGATCAAATGATCTCTAACATCTTGACTTTTTCTCTGGACCTACAATAATTAACTATGTGAGTCTAATCTCTCTCGCGCGCATGCTCTTGCTCTCTTTTACTCCCTCTCATCTTCCTCCTTTCCCCTCCCTCCTTTACTCCCTTTCTCAAAACGGTGTTCAAAATGGAAAGTCAATAAATCCAATGACCAAAGCAAATCCTATAGTCAAACCAAGAGCTCAGTTTCTCTCCCCCTTTTTTCCTTTTGAGCTTGGCTGCTCTTTCCTGTTCACTGAGATACTCTTCTTGTCTCTTGGCTTTGAGGAGAGCATTCTGGGCTGATCAGGGTAGCTGGACCAGAAATTAACCTTATTGAAAATATTAATTATGACTCTGGTGGCCAAGGAGATTCAAAACTAAAGGACTGGCTAAAGAAAGGAGATTAAATTGAGAGGGCAGAGAATCCCTGTTTTCCCATTTCTGCCCAGGTAGTGCCAATCAATGAGAGGCCACAAGCAATACCCCTTTGAAAGGAGCAGAGAGTATCTCTTTGATACTCTCTATGGTGGGGCTGGGGTGTCAGGCTGCTGCAGCCCGAAGGCGGGGGTAGCGGGGGGGGGGTGGACTATGGAGATGAGCTTATTGCACAGAGCTCTACTTGTTATAGATCTTGTCCAGATGGGCCAACTGCACAAATCTGCCCTGTTGGAAGTCTCAAGAACAATGCTGTGGAGACAGCTACAGCACTGAGCAATAGAGCCTGCCCAACTGGGACTCAGCTCAGGGCATCAGCTGGTGCTGGGAGCCAAAGAAGCCAAAGTACCAGCCAACATAATAGCCCAAAGGAGTTCACAAAGCTACTCAGAAGCAATGCCAGGTGGAAGGTACTCTCCCACCCCATCGGAGCTGGCAAGTGGAGAAGGGAGACACAGGATGTCAGAATTCGGTGCAAATAGCTTTCATTCTCCTCACCCTTCCCACACAAGTTTGGGGGCGGGGGGTGGATGCGGGTCTCACTAGAAGTGTCTGACACCTAGCAATCCATTCCAATCATGGAATTCTTGAACTTGGACCCTTCTTACAGTGAGTTGGCAGGAGGCAATATAAGAGACTCATTTGGAGGTCATTTCCATCTACCGTCATTCTGATAGTACTCATCGCTAGAGATCCACACTGCTTTCTCCCTGGATCACGTAGGAAATTACTTTCAGTTTTAAAATAGCATATTTCCTAAAGGGGAAAAAAACTTCCTACATAAATAAAGTGTTTTCATTAATTCTTAATATTTAATGTCAGTTAAATATTTTATACATATGTTTTTTCCAGAGAAGGGGCTTTATTTCTTCAGTTGTTGTTGAGGCTATCAGCACCTTCATCTTCTCTTCAGTTTGCTCTGCTCTTTGGAGAGCCAGTGGTCTGTCTTCCTCTTTCCTCTCAATCCACTAGCAGGGCCACTTGCTCTCCCAAATTTCACAGTCATACTTCTTTAAATTTTCTATGTTGAAGAAAGGTAGTGAATAAAATGTATTCCTTTTACTTTCTCCCATAAGCCTCTTTCCCCACCTGTCACCAAAGAATTGACACTCTTCTAGCTGAAATGCTGACTGTTAACATTATTTTTCCTTTTCACTGAGCCATGCAAATATCCCAACTTAGTCCAGAACATATCACCTCCTAGGAACCTTTATATGTGTCCCCACTTGCCTCTCTCCATTCTCAGTTTACTATTATCAATGTTGTAATTATTATTAATATCTTGTCATTTCGGGCTGTCAAAATCTTAAATTCAAATTCACTATGTTGGGATTAAAGATCTTCCCAGGCTGCTTTGCTGGTGAAAAACAAATCAGCCAAACATGGGAACCACCAAGGGGTTAGGAACCCAGCTAGTATTATCCCTTGCTCAATGGAAGAAATGTAGAACAAGCTCTTTGAGGGCAGGGACTGCATCTTACACAACTTTCTAACCCACACAGATCCTGGTACATAGCAATGCTCAGTATGTATATGTAGAATGAAAGCATGACTTTTCATATGACCTATTATATACCACATTTCTATTCATTTGCTTTCCATTAACCTGTTGACCACAGAAAAATAGACTTGGAAGGGAACTTATAAAATCAAATAAAATTTACACACACGTGTGCATGCACACACACATAACCAAGCTGGTCCTTGGGTATAACAGAACCAAAGTTCAGAAGACATCAAAACCTGGTAAATTGCATTACTGAATAAAGAATGATAACGATCTGAATAAACATTAATAATATTCTAAATAGGAAGACCAGTATCAAGCTATATTTCAAAACCAATCACCAAATGAAAACTCTGGTAGTGACAAGAGAGTACAGGAGCAGAGATTCTGGCAGTACAAGCATCTGCCTCTCCCTGCTCCATATGCTGTCCCACCAGAGAGCCAGTCATCCCTGAAGGGATGGCAATTAGGCTGTTCTTTCCCACCTCACATTCCTTGCTTCATTATACTTCACATCTAGGATAGTGTTTATTTACAGTCTACAAACTTGGACTGGTGGCATCAGAACAACTTGTTATCAAATCTTAGGCCAGGAGGAGGAAGGACATCTGAGCCAGGGGCTTTCTTGCTCACAGAGCATTCTCTTCATGGAAGAACAAAGTACTACTGCTGTCATAAAGCCACCTGAAAAAGTCACATGAGAACTCAGCTATTGCTGCCCCACCTGAGTAGCTCTGTTTTTCTGTCTCTCCTTTCACCATGACGCTTTCTACAAATGCCCTGGCTGCATTATACCATGTACATAACCAAGGAAGTACATGCTCTCGCTAACAGCTCCCTGGAATAAGGGCAAGTTTTACTATTACTTAAGTTCAGGGAACATTTCGCCTTACAGAGCTGGATCTAGAAAAATGTGCACGTATTGTCTATTTTAATAGCTACCATTCATGACAGTGTAGTGATTAAGAGCGTGGCTTTGGTACCAGACAGAGCCTGGGCTTACATTACAACTCACTAGATATGGGTTCTTGGACAAATGGCTTCATCTCCTTCAGCATCAGTTTCCTCCTCTAAGGGGTCACTTGAAGGCTCTGAAAGATCCAGCACACAACAACTATGTGGCCTTGAATAAATCATTGAACACTTCTCTGATTCAATTCTCACATCTGTTCAATGAAGGCGATAACAGTACCTACCTCATAGGGTTGTTGTGGGAATTATATGTGTTAATGCAGATAAAGTGCTTAACTCAGTGCCTGGCACGTAGTAACTGCTCAACGAAGATTAGCTATTATATGACCAGACCAATCATCGTAGTCTGTCAGACTTTTAGTACATGGACCTGGTTGGAACTTCAGATTGCCATTTTGTGTGTCTCATCTTGCTGAGTCCACACTCACAAAAAAGGTCAAGTGAAAATCACCTCTCTTTTATATTTTCAGTCTCTCTGCTGTAACTGGGTTCTTCCTGCTGGCATATAACATGCTTATAAACTATGTAACCATGGCAAGTGGCTGAATCTCTCTGAACCTCAGCTTTTTCAGAGAAAGAGAAGGAGAAGGAAGAGGAGAAGGGGAGAGGGGGAGAGGGAGGAACAAAAGGGGAGGAGAGGGGAGAGAGGGAAAGTCTCCCCCATTCAAAATGAAAAATAAAAGTAAAAACTACCCTCTATTTGACCCTGAAGTTCTCTCTAGCTATTGATTTACTGCCCTCCTTCCATTCATCATCAAGTTTCTTAAAGGGATGTCCTTATTAGACATTTACACACCTCACAGCTACCATTTACTCCATAACACACTGCAGTCTATCCTCTGCCTTCTTCCCCCTCATTCCATCTCATGTTCCTCACACTGCCTTCCTATTTGCTGTATCAGGTCAACATTTTTCTGTCCTAATCTTTCATAACTTCCTGTAACATCTGTCAGAGCTGTCACACCTTCTTTGAAATTTTCTTCTCCCTTGGCTTTAATTCTCCAGTTTCCTCTCTCAGCCCTCTGGTCATTGCTTCTTGCTGTTCTCATACTCCAGTATTTCATCTTTGGCTGTTTGCACGCCTACTGCTTGGCTGTTCTCAACTATTTCCGTGGCTGTGATAACCTGTATGCTGATGATTCTCAAATTTCTATCTTCAGTTCTGAATCTCCACAGCTCTAGTCCTATTTTCCAATTCTCTGTTGAACATTCCGACCTGCGTGCCCACAAGGACCTCAAACTCAACATGTCAAGAGCCAAGCAGCTCACAATCTCCTTCAAACTTCCTCCTCCATTCTTCCCAATCTTCGTGAGTGGCACTTCCACCTACCCAGTCACCTAAGCCAGAAACCTGGGAGTCAGCCTTGACAACTCCTTCTTCCACGACCCTCAGATCAAATCAATCGCCAAGTCCTGTTGAGTCTACCTTTCAAATATTTCTGAAATCTGTCCCTCCTTTTCTATCCTCCCGGATCTCATTTTGGCTCAGCTTTTGATTCCAGTATGATTTCCTATCCTCCACACTAGTGCCAATTTGACCTAAAACAGAAATCTTTGGGAAACTCTTCCTTGCTTTTCATCCTTCAATAGCTTCCTATTATCTTCAGGAAAGAAGCCACATTCCTTACACTGACCTCCCAGAGATTTTCTGCTCTGGCCCCGACCAGCGCCTCCAGCCTCTTCTCTCGTCACTCCCTCACCCCTTTAAATGCAAGCTGCATTTGACCAAGCTGGTCCACCCACAGATCTCTGAACCCAATGACTCATCCTGTCTAATGCTCTGTGCCTTTGTACATGCTGTTCCCTAGTCTTTAAATGCCCTCCTCTGACCTCTTCCACCTGAGGTACCCCTACTCATCCATCAAGACTCTAACCAGATATCACATTTTCACTCAAACTCTGGTGACAACCCCAACATCCAGCCAGATTTGGGTTCTCCAATAATGCCTTCTACATAGCTCTATATTTGTACTTGAGAGATTATATAGAGTTTTTTTTCTGTTTCCCTCACACACAAATGTGAGTTTTAAGTAAAGAATTATAATGTATTTATCTTCCAATTCCTCATATCAAGCTCACATCATGAAATGAATTAGTTATTGCTAGCTAATTTTTCAAGTAGTGAGCACTTAAAGTTTTAAATTAAAAATTTTTTTTAAATTTTTCAACCATTCAATTGCAGCATTAGTGCAATATACTATATTGCACTAAATAACTATACTTACTTTGCAAGGGTTGTGTCATGAGGGACTATACTATCAAGGTAAAAAGCATCTTTGTAATCTTTTCCTTTTCAAAGCACTTAAGTGGCATGTCATCCCCAGAGCAACCTTTTAGGGAAAATAACTATGTATTCATGCAAGCGATGAGGAAATGAGGCTCAAAGATACCAAGTGACTTACCCAAGTCTCTCAACGAGTTAGTGACAAAACCAAACCCCCTATTTCTCAGCTTTCCTATTTCTCAGTTTAATGTCTTATTTACTGGGCCAGGAATTTTTTTTTTTTTTTTTTTTTTTTTTTTTTTTAAGGTACGCGGGCTTCTCACCGCTGTGGCCTCTCCCGTTGCGGAGCACAGGCTCCGGACGCGCAGGCTCAGCGGCCGTGGCTCTCTGGCCCAGCCGCTCCGCGGCACGTGGGATCCTCCCGGACCGGGGCACGAACCCGTGTCCCCTACATGGGCAGGCGGACTCTCAACCACTGCGCCACCAGGGAAGCCCTGGGCCAGGAATTTTTAAAGTCAGCTTCAAGGAGTCCTAGAACAGGTAACCACCTCCTCTCCTCCCCTCACATACACACTATTTGCACATTCCGTCAGAGTAACTCTACTTTCAGCTGATATACCTACTTCACCATAATACGGTAGGAGTGGGGGGGGAAAGAGAGTTTACTGCTGCTTTTATAATTTGGGGGAAAAAAACTGCATTATCTAAATACAAATTTCAGAGGTAATCCATTTAACAGGTCAATGGGTGTTACAACTGTTATTATTTGGATACTAGTATAGAAAGACCTTGCGTCTTAAAAATAAGCCAAAATGAAGGGCAGTCATGACAAAGGAATCTAACATTTGGGCATCTTTCTGACTCTAAGCTCCTCCTCAAATTATCAACTTACAGAAGTCCAGAATTCGTATTAGCCTCTCTTCCCTTACACTTACTAACAATGCCTTGTTGACTGATCCGTCTTATCAGTCCTCAATTTAACACTAATCATTAACTATTTCAGGCAGTGAGAATCATTGTTATAAAGACAGCCTTGACTATCAGGAGGGCAAGAATGCTTGGGAACTTTGGTCACAGCAGCACATTTGCTATCCTGACTGCATTTACCACTATTCCCACACAGAGAAACAAACAATTGGCTCTTTTAGAAAACTAATCTCTCATGGGATTTCCCATAAGGCAACTGGGTCAATGGATCACAATGTCTTGGAATTCTAGATGCTGGCACAATAGAGCTGGAAGGGCCTTCCCAGATCATTTTGTCTTGTCTGCTCATCAGACAACATGGGGACACTGAGAGCCTGATAGGATAAAGTCCAGGCCCTAAGTGTAACTCCCTTTTTTTTTTTTTTTCAAATTAGTTGAAACTGTTAAGGGAAAGGATGGAATAGAAGGTGAGGGACCAAAGTGTGTCATAATTTATTAGCTCCAGAGACTCATTTCTGAGACTGCTCTGACAAGCTGACTACAGCAGATTCAAGGCCAAATGGAATCTGTAGCTGAGGAAACTGTCCCTGTGATACCATTCAGTCCCCAACCTCTTCCATGTTAATCTATTTGCTGATACCCACATTAGATGTCCAAAGTCCCCATAGAAAGAGGATAGCACAAATCTTGCCAACACTTAGCATGGTACAGGTGTAAAACGGTGATGCCAAGCTCCAAATTCTACAAACTCAGGGTATCCTTCCTTGTCCAGGGTTCTTTTGTGAATTTGTGAAGCCCTTAGTCTTACACTTCTTTTACACTCTCCCTAATGGAAACATACCTATTATCGCCCATTTGATTAGCCTAAGCTTCAAGCTGTCCTTTAAGGAAGGAAATAATGTGACTTTTCACTAATACATCATTATCCTTCTTTGAAAAATACTCCATTGATTTTGGAGTTAACCTTTCCTGTCCCATCTCTTAGAATTTCAAATTTCAGGTGTATGAACCCTATTCACATAAGGTCACCTAACAGAGTAGAGTAATGAGTCATGGAAATTAATCTCATTCATGTCTATCTGCTACTTATATATTCCTCTCTCTCTGATATCCTGGTGGTGGATTCATTTTCAAGGTAAAGGATTCAAGGGAGAGAGAAAGGGTAAAAACTAATGAATATATCTTCAAAACTTCACTGGCACTATGTTTGATGTTATCCCTCAACCAAGAGATAACCAGTTAAGACTGTATCTACAAAACAGTATCCATTGCTTCCCTTTACTCTCCCTTGGGGTGGGGTCAGGGGCAGGAGTGCACTGCCTCTCTGACATTCCCATTTGTTATGTTCCTAACCACCTGGGAACCAAATCTAAGATGAAAAGGAACCATCCCCTGGCATTAACCTCTACCCCAGGGTGAAGGTGGGTGCTTTATGATGATCTTTGGAAGGTTTCTTGGAGCCACATTTTTGTTTCAGCTCACTTCAGGGGGCAGGCCAGCTCCTCAATTTTTATTGGGAAATCTAATTGCTTTTCCTGTGATTCCTTGAGCTCCTTCACTCTGTTTCACTCAAGGGGTGTACACTGGAGGCCCGTTTGCCTTATTAGGTACAACCACATAAGGTTAAAGAATGGCTACTGCCTGACTGCCCTTCCAGACATTCTTCACCCTGCTACTTAGCCTCCTCCTGGAAGGGTGAAAATCTAGTGTGGATTGGCATCCATTCTTTGTGTCTCACTGAGTCCCCAGTTTCGCAGAGGACCAACACCTGAGATTCAGCTCGTTTGCAGGCTCTTAGTGCCCTAAAAAATCTCCCAAATTGAGCACAGGTAAGGCAAAGTTCTTCACTCAGCAATTTGAAGGTATCAACTGAGTGATCAGTATGAGAGGTTCACTCAACTGTGAACCCCATTAAGGTAGGACTAAGGCCTTCTTCATCTGTAGCTAAGAGCACAGTGTTTGAAACAACCGAGATGGGCAATAAATGCCAGCCCAATGAACAACTGCACCTGTGAAAGTAAGTGCATTTGGCCCTACCACTAAATCTCTCTGTTTGGAAGGACCAATGAGTAAGTTTTCTTGTGTTTTAGGAGGAGGGAGTGGTGTAGGGGAGCAGGTAAGGAGGGAGTATGAGTCCACAAGATAATTGGGAGGATAGGGTTCAGGGTAAGCTGAGGTTGGAGTTCTCTGGGTATTGTTAGTTTGAACTGGCTTTTTATTTGCTTTGTTTTCTTCAAAAGTCAGTGTTGGACTTCCCTGGTGGTCCAGTGTTAAGACTCCATGCTCCCAACGCAGGGGGCACGGTTCAATCCCTGGTTGGGGAACTAAGACCCTGCATGCTGCATGGCACGGCCTTAAAAAAAAAAAAAGTCAGTGTTGTCTAATGATTTCTTCATCCCATAATCAAAAGCACTGAAAGTTTTTTACTTTGCCCATAGATGTGAGAACAATCCCTTCAGCTGGCTTTCATCTATGAATATTGCCTCATCCCCCTTGGATTCATTCATAAATTTTTGTGGAGCACCCACCACAATATGCCAGGCACTGTACTAACTATGAGGGCAACACAGTGAAGAAGAAACATAGCCCCTGCCCTCAGAGGGCTTATATTCTGGTGGAGGAGACAAACTGTAGTAAGTTAGTGGAGAATAGTAAAAGGGAAAAAGTATTATGAAAATATATGAGGGAGAATTGACCTGATTATGGTAAAAGCTGGGGGAAGAGGTGTCATGGAATGCTTCCCTGAGACAGAGACATTTAAGATATGACCTGAGGGGAAAGTGAGAGGGAGGGAAGCAGAAAGGACATAAAAGGAGGGAAAAGAGAACAAAGGGAGTTTTTTTTTTTGTTTTTTTTTTTTTTGTTTTTTGTGGTACGCGGGCCTCTCACTGTTGCGGCCTCTCCCGTTGCGGAGCACAGGCTCCGGACGCGCAGGCTCAGCGGCCGTGGCTCACGGGCCCAGCCGCTCCGCGGCATGTGGGATCTTCCCGGACCGGGGCACGAACCCGTATCCCCTGCATCGGCAGGCGGATTCTCAACCACTGCGCCACCAGGGAAGCCCAAAGGGAGTTTTTAAAAGGAAAAAAAATTGAAACAGATTTGCATTTTGCCAAGAACATTCTGAGTCACAGTGTGGGAAACAAATTGTAGGGAGACAAGAGTAGGACATTACATGAAGATGGCGATGGAAAAAGGGGAATGTAGTGGGTCCGAGGGGAACATAAAGCAAGGGCACTTCACCTGGTCCTGGAGGTCAAAGAAGGCCTCTGTGAAGAAGTGACATTTCATGTGAGACTTGAAGGCTGGGTTAGGCATGGTGAGGAGCTGGAGGGGGTGAGGAGTTGAAGAGAATTTCCATCACAATAATCTTCTGCTTTAGCCAAAGCAGTCCTCCTTTTTGCTAATGCTTTGGTCTCAACCTGGAATGCCAAGTGCCTTTTCTTTCTAGTCAAATCATGTCTATCTTTCTAGGCCCACTCAAATCCCACCTTTTCTTTCTTTTTTTTTTAACATCTTTATTGAAGTATAACTGTTTTACAATAGTGTGTTAGTTTCTCCTTTACAACAAAGTGAATCAGTTATACATATACATATGTTCCCATATCTCTTCCCTCTTGCGTCTCCCTCCCTCCCACCCTCCCTATCCCACCCCTCTCGTGGTCACAAAGCACAGAGGTGATCTCCCTGTGCTATGCGGCAGCTTCCCACTAGCTATCTAATTTACATTTGGTAGTGCATATATGTCCCTGCCACTCTCTCACTTCGTCACAGCTTACCCTTCCCCCTCCCCATGTCCTCAAGTCCATGCTCTAGTAGGTCTGTGTTTTATTCCTGTCCTACCATTAATCTCTTCATGACATTTTTTTTTTCTTAGATTCCATATATATGTGTTAGCATATGGTATTTGTTTTTCTCCTTCTGACTTACTTCACTCTGTATGACAGACTCCAGGTTCATCCACTTCACTACAAATAACTCAGTTTCATTTTTTTATGGCTGAATAATATTCCATTGTATTTATGTGCCATATCCTGCCATATCTTCTTTATCCATTCATCTGTTGTTGGACACTTAGGTTGCTTCCATGTCCTGGCTATTGTAAATAGAGCTGCAATGAACATTTTGGTACATGACTCTTTTTGAATTATGGTTTTCTCAGGGTATATGCCCAGTAGTGGGATTGCTGGGTCGTATGGTAGTTCTATTTTTAGAAAAAAATGGTCATGAATAACCTAGGGGCAAGATGGGAATAAAGACACAGACCTACTAGAGAATGGACTTGAGGATACAGGGAGGGGGAAGGGTAAGCTGGGACAAAGTGAGAGAGTGGTATGGACATATATACTACCAAACGTAAAATAGATATCTTTTCTATCTTTCTAGGCCCTCTCAAATCCCACCTTTTCTGATCACACCAAGATATGGCTTCTCTTGCTTCTAAACTCCTATTCCATGTTTGTCACTTAGCGTTTAAAGATACACTATTTAGTGTTGTTATTTAACTTTACACATAACCACAAACTCTTTGTAAGCTCCTTAAACTTATGAACTGTCTTCAATTACTTTGGCATCACCCAGGGTACCTAGCTCAGTGATGGGCACATACGGTACTCACTGAATGAATGAATGAATGAATGAGGCACTAGAGCCCCTGCAGGCCTCCTTTAGTAATTCACTATTATCTGTGAAGCTGACAAGGAAAAGGTTTTCTTTCCCTACAAGATTTCTGCTACTTGCATCCAAAGACCTAAGATTCGAAATCAACAGCTCCTTCCCACTGGTCACTGCTTCTCACCCCCCTTCCAATCCTGCGCCCTCTCCCACCACCACCTTCTATTGTTTCTTCTGTCTTCTGGTTGTCAGCCAGGATGAGAAAATGGTCTAGCTGTCCTCAGAGACTTACACCAGCCTGGACTGCTCTGCAGTGCCATGAAGGGCCAGGACTTTTGTTTACAGCTGGGACCATGGTGAGGCGGTGAGCACAGCTGACAGCCCCACGCTGGAGCAAACATCAATCTTCTTCTGTCCTCTCAGCCAAGTTTCACAGACCAGCTCTATTGAAAACTGGCTGCACCCGCCTGGGTCTCACTGACATCCCACCCACAACTCTGGCCTGGGAGCTGCTGGGTGAATCTTGGCTTTGTACCTTTTAGGCACTGCTCTTGCTCTCTTCTCTGGTCCCAGCTTCTAATCATGCTACCTCAACTTTAGGGCTTTGAAAGAACTTGTCCTCCTAGGTCCCCACACTCCAAACAGTGCCCCATCTCTCCAACCACATCTTCTGACTCCCACCAGTGTACCAACACCCTCGTTTGCTCAGTCGAAGTAAAAAAAAAAAAAACAACAAAGAACCAAACCACCCAGTTTTCAAAGTGTACTTTTATTGAGCCTGCCTTCCCAAGCTGAGCAGACAAGGTTGCAGGCCCTTGGACGCTCGCGTGCGTATGTAATCTTTGCCTTCAGACGGCTTTCCCACTTGTTTTAAAACTGCAAATCAGATGGGGCCTGGAGCCTTCAAAGACTAGCCTTTGAGATCCCAAGTGAGGGCCTCTTTGCCACATATTCTGCTCCCTGGTCTCCTCCTTCCCTAGCACCTTTGCCCTCTCCAGCACTCACCTGGGGTGAGAATGAAGCCCCTTCTCTTGCCCCCAGGTTCTTTTTGCCTGTGTTTCTCTGCCTACTGGCTAACAGTTTTCACCAGTTAGCTGAGGCCTGTTTCCTGGTTTTCACCCTCTCCCCACTCCCAAAAGCCCGAGAGAGATGATTCACTTCTCTCACTTGCAGTAGCTCATTATAGCAACACTTCTTCAGGGATCCGGTAGAGAGGGACTGCAGACCGGAGGAGTCTCCCCTTCTAGGAGCCCTTCTCAGGATTTCCAGCACAGAGGCTTTTTCAATCCAAAATACCCCCCTCCCCATATTTTTACATGGTACCTTCCTACTAAATGTTATCACCCAAGCCCTTGGTTAATAGAAGAGAATCCCATGTGTGTTCTTCCCAGGACTGATGAAGCACTTTTAACTTTTCTTTTTTTTTTGTCTTTTTTAACTGTTTTATTATGGAAACCTTCAAAAAACACACAAAAGTAGGAAGACTAGTATAATGAACCCCCATGTGCCCATCATTAAACTTCGACAATTTAAAGACACAGCACTTTAAGTGCTACTGGTTTGTCCTCTTTAATACGACAGCTGAAATTTTCAAAAGGCATAGCTTTTATCATTCCCAGTAAAATGGGGACTGTGAGTGCAGGTTATAAGCACGAACATAGTTATCTCTGAAAAAGGGCTCAAGGCATCCTCTCGAGGCAATGCTCAGATTGTAGGAGTCAGCACACACTGGGGGAAATCAGTGCTCATCTCTGTTGGTTGATGTGTACTATGGGATGAGTTGGCATGATGATTCCAAGTGAGGTGTGTGGTTCACAAAGCCACACATTTTGGTGAAATGCATGCTAAACTACTGACTCAGGAAGGGGAAACCAAGGGATTGTGTGCAAGTCTGGCATCCCAAGGCCACTCAAGGACTACACTGATTAGATTCAGGTTCTCAGTCATTTGAAGTAACCTCTTTCTGCCACATGGATGGGTCAGTTGGAGCAGGGCGGGGGTTGATTACAGAAGAGGAGAGGAGCTAGAAGAGAATAGATACCCCTAAAAGGATAAAACTTTCCCATGACTAGTTCCATCGTTGGCCCTGTCTATCATGGGCTAGCAAACTAGACTGATCCAGACTAATTTGCTGAACTGGTTTTATGAAATCCCTATAGAACAAGGCAGGTACAAATAGAAAAAACATCATTATTAAAGAAATACCATTTTGCTTAGCCTTGAAATATTAGGTTTTTAAAAAAACTTTTAAATTAACCAAGCATTCTTTTAAAAATCATCCAATAAGCTAGTCAGAACCAAATGAAAAAATATCAAATTAATCTTAGAATGGAGCAATTTCATCTACTACCCAGAAGCCATGGGAAGACACTGGTGTCCCTCTCCACCCTCCAGAAGACACTGACCACTACCTTCCAGACCTAGCCACGAGGTAAGACAAGCAAGGCCAGCAGATACTGTTGGGCAGGGCAGGTTGTACCCTGCACAAGGGTACCCAACTGAGACGGAACAAGTGGAGGCTGAAATTCATTCTTCAACTGCCCTGGCGGAGCTCCAATATACCTGAGAAAGAAAACATTTTTCTCATTGTTCCACTAGAGTGGACACTTCTCTGCAATTTGTCTGCCCCCAGGTGGCACATGTTTCTAATTAGCACAAAGGCAACATATGAGCAAATGGTGGCCTTGAAAATTAACTTAGAGATCTTAGAGCCATCAGGTGTTCTGTGAAGGCTGCGACCATAAATAGCCTGTTTGGCCTTGGGCCTTGAAACCAAACATTGACCAAAGCTATATTTCCCTTCCAGTTGACACAGATTGTGAAGACACTGATTCAGCTGTAAAATCAAAGGGAAGAAGAGTAACTCACATTTTCTGAGGATCTAATAAGAGTCAGGAATCTGCTGAAGCTTCATCCCACTAGTAAGTGGAAGGGGCAGGAGAGTATTCACATTTGAGAGGGTTCCATGGCATAATGGGAAAAAAACATGGGCTCTGAAGTCACAGAGAAGTCTGAATCTTTGGTCTGCTGTTTACTAGTTGGCAACTTGAGTAAATATTTAACTTCTCTGGGCTTCAGTGAGGAGTCACTAAGACAAATGATGTAAAGAGTTGAGCACAGTGCTGCCTGGCACACAGGAGGCATTCAGTTCCTATGTCTTTTTCTGCTACTAACCTGACTCCAAATTTAATTCACGTTATTCACACCCGTGGCCTTAGGACCTCACTCAGTAGAGCATAAGGACAGGTCTACCAGACAGAATATTGGAGGGAGAGTCAGGAGACGTGGGTCCCAATGCCAGATATATCCCCTGTTATATAGTATATTGGGTAAGTTACTCCCCTCTCCGGACCCCATCAATAAAACAGGAGAATATACCTAGCTCTGACACTGAAAGGCAAGAGCAGAGGAAATTACTTTTCTTGGGCACCTGCCATGAAACATACACTAAGCTAGGCCCTTTTACATACCTTCTATACACTAAATCAGCACTGTCCCATAAAACTTTCTGATGGTGGGAATGTTCTATATTTGCTGATATCTAATTTGGTACTAACACTAGCCATAAGTAGCTACTGAGCCCTTGAAATGTGGTTAGTGCAACTGAGGAACTAAATTTTTAATTTTACTTAAATTTAACTAATTCAAATTTAAATACCTATGTGTCTAGTGGTTACTGTATTGGATACTGCAGCTCTAAGATTATGAAGCAGGAATATTTGTTCCCATTTACTATATGTTGAAACTGAGGCTCAGAAAAATTAAAGAACTTGCTGAAAGTCACATAAATAGTAAATAACTAAATCAGATTCAAAACAAGGAGTAGAAAGTTTAGCAGGGTAATACTGTCAGATACACCAGGAATTACCTAGGCTCTACTACTTACAAGTTACATAACCAAAGAGAAATAATTATAGTCTCTAGAACTCACTTTCATCATCTATAAAATAAGGATAATTATCACCTAATTTATAGGCTTATTGTTGAGATAAAGGGGTTAGAGCTATATAGAGAGTGTCGCTTTCAACAACTGTCTTTCCTCACCATCCTTTTTCCTCCCCCACACATAGAAGAGGTTTAGACATAAACTAAAAAAGATAACTGTAGGGTAGAGAGAATTTGGGAAACATAAAAGCAAGAAAGGAAACACTTACGAGCTTTCATGTGATATTTTATTATAGAATGGAGATGAGGGAAGGTATGAAATCATGAAAATACTTCCATTTATTTG
The DNA here is from genome assembly GCF_002837175.3 of Physeter macrocephalus. Lineage (NCBI taxonomy): Eukaryota > Metazoa > Chordata > Mammalia > Artiodactyla > Physeteridae > Physeter > Physeter macrocephalus. The sequence continues at coordinate 79,410,445 of NC_041234.1, read as the reverse complement.
GTTTGCTTCCCTGACCTCTTCTTGATGCTCTAGTCAACGTTAGCCAAGGCAGGGAACAAGGTGTCGGTGATGCATTTTGAGGCCCAGAAAGACAAGCTACTGTGGCTGAACAACAAAGTACTGTCAAAGGCTTGGGCTCAAAGGACAGTTAAAGTTCAATTCTGGTTCCCAAACTTTTGTATGCACTGTGAAACGGGACAGATAACACACAGAGTGTCTCAATAAAACATATACAGCATTTATTATTTTCCTTTACATTCTGTAGTACCCTCTAGTGGAGTGTACAAAAATAAGCATTGTATTTCTGCCCTCTAAAGCAGTGCTTTTAACTTCAGTGTGCATTGGGATCACCAGAACAGTTTGTTATAACAGATAGTCAAACCCTACCTACTCCTAGAATGTCTGATTAATTAGGTTGGAGGTGAGAATCTAAATTTCTGACAGCTTCCCAAAAGGTGATAATGATGCTATTGGTGTGTCTGGGAAACACTTTGAGAACTTCTACTCTAAATCCTGCCCTTTCCAGGTGTGTGCTTGTGTGTGTGTGTTCATGAGCACACACGTGCATGCATGCACACATGTGTAAGATCTATAACTGAAAGAGGTATAACTTTTGTTGTTTGATGTTCATTTATTAGTATGCATCTAATAAGGATTTTGTGAAGAATAAAAGAATATCCATGTGAATGATATGACACAGCATCTAAAATACAGAAAGCATGAAAAAACCTGAGGATCACAGAACATTAATCCCAGGTTCTCCAAACTAGTAAGTGTAGAATGGGGTTTAAAATTAGGCCTCTGACTCCAAAAACATAATAGTTTAACAGGACCACTACAGAAAATAGGGTGAAAACACACATATCTAATCATAATTTCAAAAGTAAAAAGATCAGTTTTCAATACCAGGGTCCAAGTCCAATAAAGAGAAACGTCTTTACTGACAAAACAGCCATCTACATTTTCCCTTTGGGGAGGCAGCATTTGAAGAGAAGATCTTAACCCCACAGAAAGGGTTAGAATCTCATCAGCATTAGTGTCTGGGGTCATTTATCATTTCTGATCCCCCCACCCGCAAAAGGCAAGTAGGAAAGAAGAGAGAGATGGGGGGAGGATTTTTTTAAGGAGGAAAGAAGAAAAGAAATGAGGTAAAACATTTGAATCAAGGGCCATAGTCCCCTGCCTTGTAGGGCTAGTAACACAAGTTAATTTGATTTTTCCCTAGCAATGAAAGATATATATGATCTCTATAGATTGGAGAGTTCAACAAATCAGAAAAGGGGGGGAATCCCATAATTCCAGGGACCAAACAGCCAATCCTTTGCTGGAATTTGGCGGCATCTAGTGGCAAACTCAAAAGGTATAAACCTCACCCAGAGAACTTTCTGGAAATTTAAGAGTGCGTACTTGCCTGAAGAGCACTCTGCCTGGAGATCAGGACAAAAAGGTAAGAGAACCTCAGCCCCCACAGAAATTCGGAGTCCCTAGTGGAGGGGAAGTCTGTCGTATATAGATATTCTCAGCAGAAAATTGTTTGTGCCAGGAGAATTGGAAGCAACTTGAGAAGGGGAGGGCGGAGGGAGAGGGAGTTGGGGGCGAAGGCTATTAGGGAACAGCAAAGAAGCTGCTTCTTAGAATTGCTAATATGAGAATGGGAGGGTTTGGCTCTTCACCGCTGGAGGGCTACGGTTTAGAACAGGATTTTGGCATGGAGAAAGATGCGGGAAGAAAGTGTATTTTTAGGGTCTAAAATTAAATCGATAGGGGACACCGAAATACTTCTAGCTAAGACCCTTTATCTCAGTTACGGTCGCCTTGCCTTAATTACTTAATTTTCCTTTTCCTGAGAATAATTTTCAAACATACACAAATGTAGAAAACGATCCGTAGAGCGCGCGCACCTACGCGCGCACACACGCACATGCACCCGCTTCGGACACACACCGGCCCCAACGCTAGGGGCGCACGCCTGCGCACACCAGCTACCTCCAGCGCCACGAGGCCTGGCGTTCACGCACACGTCAACCCCAAGGCCACGTGGGCTCGCCTGTGCGCAGACGCCCTGACACTGCGCGCCCGCAGCGCCTTCCCGCACCCCAACTCGCACACACATCAAAACCACCACTCTACCTTATTTTTTTTTCCTCCAAGAGTTGTGCAACAGGTTCGGGGGCGTGGCCCCAGATTTGACCTAGCGCTTCTCCACTCGCGGGAACCTTAGCTCATTTCCGCCCATCCTGTTTCCGCAGGCCACGTAGACACTTCCTTTCCCAGTGGAAAAAAAAAAAACCCATAATGCCTCCCTGCAGGAAAAAAAAAATACCTCTGGTCTGGGGAACTCTGGGTCGTGAAAGTAGGCCACGTGAACACCCTGCCCTATAGACTTATGACCCAACTACTGTCGCGCTTTTGGAGGGCGGGCTAAGAACCTAAGAGGGCGAACATCATTGGCCAGAGCCCGCACTAAAGGAGGAAGGTGATTGGTTTGCTTCAAGCCTTAACCGTGAAGAAGCAGGCTGCTAGCACCCGCCTTTACTGCGGCGAAGTGTCATTGTTGACGTGGTGGGCTTCGTCCAATCATTTGGTTATAGAACATTCTAAAACTTAGACAAGACGATTGTGATTGGCTGGAGGGCATAAACCCGCCTCCAGGGTGACGTGTCTGCCTATGGATATCAGTTGCCAGAGAAACCTGGCTTTACTATGGCGGTTGGAGGGTCGGCAGTGATCACACGTCGGCTGCTGGAAAGAGCTGGATTCTCGTTTCAGGTTTCGGGGTGGGGGTGGGGAGAAACGGTTGACGATTTCCTCTTATCGTCGCGTATATAGGCAAGATTAACTAATGGCTTTACAATCGGGCAGAGCTAGATTCAAATTCCTACTCGCCAACGCCCAGCTTGGGCTGGCTGCTGTTCTTTCTGCGTCTCGGTTTCCATGTTTGTAAAGTGGTGATAATAATAGTATCTACCTCAGAGACGTGTGCCTCCGAGGCGTGTGCTGTATATTAGTGCGTGTAATATACGAAAGCGAGGTAATATAGTACGTATAATAACTTAATACGAAGCCTGACTCTGGAAGATATTAGCTATTATTGTGGAGAGAAAAAACCCGGGTAACAGAATGAGAAAAAACATAAAATTATGTAAAGTCTTTCATTACAGTGCTTTTCCTGCCCATCACCCCCTTCCTTAGAAGAAATTCGAGATATAAGAGAGACGTATCAATCTTTACCGATGAAATAATTTATTTGGGAATTACCTCAAAATAACGGGGATTGGAATTTTCCATATTGAAAAGTTTAAAAAAAAAAGCGGCGTGGGGGTGGGGAGAGATGGAGAATGAGAGCGAGCTGGAGGTGAACCGCATGCGAGGAGTAGGCCTTGTTTGGATCCTGATTCGGACACACCAACTATAAAAAAAATGTTTAACACGCATCGGGAAATTTTGAAGACGGATTCGATATTTGATGTTTTTTAAGGAATTAATGACGATGTTTTAGACGTTGTGATGGTATTGTGGTTATGTTTTCAAATTGTCTTTAGCTTGTAGAGATAATATACGAAAATATGGATTAAATAATAAAATGTCTCAGATTGGCTTCAAAATACGTTGATGTCTAGGATTTGCTTCAAAACAAGCTCAGCGGTAGGGGGAAGTGGGGAGGGGTATAGATGAAACAAAATTGGCCTTAAGTTAATCGTTTAAGCTGAGTGATGGCCATATGGGATTCCTTATATTATTCTCTCTACCTTGGAATATGTTTGAAATTTTCCATAATAAAATACAGAAAGTCAGCTCTTCAGTGAGCTTGAAAAAAACGGAGTGGGGGGGAGCAGTGGGTGGGGTTATAGATAAAACAAGATGGCCTTCAGTTGGTAATTGTTGAAGCTGGGTTATACATTCGCATAGGTTTATAATATTATTCCCCCTACATTTTTATCCATTTGAAATTATCCTTAATAAAAAGTACATTAAAAAAGCAAAAACAAATTACTTTGTCAAAAATCGGGGTAAATGTACAATAAGGTAAATTTGAAAATGTAACCACAAGAAAGGAAAAAAACACTTGTACATTATTTATAAGCTTTGGTGTCCTTTGTGTGTGATAAAACACATTGATGGAAAAGAAAACGTTCATCTCATATCTTTTTATTTTATGTCCTTTCCTGTCCCCTTGTTTGACCTTCTAGGCTACCATCAGAAAAGCTAAGTTTGCTGAATAGTGAGGATCAGAAGATCTGATCCTGATTGCAGAACATCCCTGATTACAGAATCCTGGGTAAGTGCCTCCCTTCTCCTGGCCTCAGTTTGCAATCAAGATAATTCCACATAACCTTTCTAACTGTCCAGGAATATTTTGAGGATTAATAAGCACCTGTCTAGGAAAGCACTCTACATTCTAAGAAGGGAAGGATGGAGCTAAGTCCATTTGTGCTTCCAGTATAGAAAGTGCCTAAACAACAGAGGGCTGTATAATTTTACCTTCCTTGATAAAAGGTACTGTAATTGATCCCCTATAGTTAGCTCCATACATCCTTTTTTTTTTTTTTTAACTTTGTGGCATCCCATATGCAGCATAATTTAGTGGTTAAGAGCAAATACTGACTTCCTGAATATAAATCCTGGCTCTGCCACTTATTGTGTGATCCTGGGCAAGATACTTACTCGCTTTGTCTGTAAATTTCCTCATATGTAAAATAAAGATAATAACAGTTCCTACTTCATCGGATTGTTGAGGGAATTACATGTAAAATTACAGGACATTGTTTGGCACATGTAAGTGATTTAATAATTATGACTCTTAGTCCTGCTTCATCCTGTTTTACACACACGTGCACATGTGCACACACATGTTAATAAAAGCAATGGATACCTTTTTGGAGTTGTAAAAAATAATAATACTGTTGGTTTCTCTCCTGATTTTCCAGAAGCAGCAGTTACTACTAGAACTGAATTCTGAAATTATAACTTCTGACTTACCCTAACAATCTAGAAAGATATTGAGTATGTTGATCTTATTTATTTATAAGGGAATTTCCAGGAGCTATAATTTTAACTAGCAAATCATAACCATATTCAGTCTGCTAACAGCTTTTATATCATTCCTCTTTTGTCTCAGACTCAAAAAATATCTGTTAAACATAAAGGAAGTGTTCCAAGATCCAGAATTGATGTAAATGTAACTGATATGGTGTATATGCATTTAAAGGTTTATTCCAACAAACTGTTGGAGATATTGTTCACACTCACTTGTGACACATTCATACACAAAAATGTCAGCATTTGGAGTCTGTATTCCTGAATGGCCCATCACTTGCATGAGGAGATGAAGGAAGGTTTTTCAGTCTCTTGACAGCTTTATTTTCCCATGGAGTCACAATATTTTCCTTTTTACTTTTTTTTCTTCTGAAAGCTAGGTTGCAGAGAAGGGCACTGCCCTGTTGGGAAAGATGCAACAGATGGGTAGGCACAGAACCCCTTTACAGGAGGCCATTTGGAGAATGATTAAAGGTGAAAGGGAGGGAGGTGTACTGTTAGGCCAGTAGCAGCTCAGAGAAGACAAGGGTCAAGGTAGCCTGAAATGGAGAAAGCCTCAAGGAGGAAAAGGACCTTGACCAGGGCGTCTGAGGATGGGCAGAACCTAGAAGGGGGGAAGGAAACCAGTTCTAATGGAATGCCTACAAAGTATACGACATACAATGATAATTAACTGAAAAGTCTAGCTGTGTGTTAGAACCATGGATAAGAATACATCAGAAGATCATTATGAATTTTAAATATATATGTGTATTTTAATATAAATCTTTAGTCACATAATTGATCATGTGAATCAGTCTCCTTATAATGTAAAAAGCTAAACTATTACAGAGTAGGCCCAGGTTTCCTTTTCTCATACCTCCAATTCTCTTAGTCTCCCCAGAGTTAACCACTATTATCAGTTCTACTTCCTTCGAGATCTCTAATTATGTACCTGTTTAAAAAATGTATATGGATACATATAAAATATTGTTTTGTGTTTTCTTTTACATAAATATAGTGTCACATTATAGGTATTGTTTTGCGCTATTTTTATTCAACAAATTGTCTTGGATGTCTTCACGTCCATTCATAGAGTTCTGATTCCATTCACAGTGGCATGCCTTTAACTAGCATTGTAGTCCATGTAGTGGATAAACCACATTTTGTTTTGCCAAATCACTATTGATAGTCCTCTAGGTTGACTCCAGTGTTTTGCTGTTTCAAATTATACTGCATCAAACATCCTTGGAACCCATTTACAAGTGTTGTTCCAGGGCAATATTTATATATTTAAACTATGATGATTAAACCAGTGTTGATACTGGGGTGAGAACAGACATCACTGACAGAACAGATGACCTAGAAACAGTGTTACCTTTAAAAATTGAATAATCAAAAATCATTGGGACGAGAGTATCTTGAAAGACCCATAGAACTCTAGGAATTTAGAATGTTATAAATCAGCAATTCAAATCAGTGGGGAAAGGATAGGCTCTAATAATTAATACTAGGAAAAATTAGCTGTATATTTGGAAGAAACTATAAAAATACTGAGAAATAATATAGGGAGTCATTTAGAATATTGATTTGGGAGCATTTTCCCCCAGCATGACATGCCAAAGTTCACAAAGGAAAAGGTTGTTGACACATGTGTTTCTTATACACACAGAGAGACCCACTTAGAAGAAAAATGACAGTTTGGAAAAAATATTTCCAATATACAAAAAAAATCTTAGTATTTAATTATTAGAAGTCAGTACAACCTAGTAGAAGGCAAAACAACCTAGTAGAAAGGAGGACAAAATATTTACATAAGAAAAAGATACATATGAATGTCTAAAGATATGCTCAATATCACACAAATGCAAATAAAAACATCTTACTACATACTAGATTGGACCCCCCCAATTTTTTTCCCAAAAAGATGTTTATCCAGTGTTGCTGAAGGTGTGGGTGAATGAACTTTAACGTTTTTGCTGGGAGTACAAATTAAAACAGCTCTTTACAAATTAATTTGCCTCTATGTCATCAAAGTTGTAAATAAGCAGATCCTTTGCGCAGTTCCACTGCTGAGAATGTCCTGAATACTTACCTAACGTGCTAATATGTCTGTACACTGACTGATGTCAGTTACACCATTTCTATAGTAATGAAGTATTGGAAACAACCTAAATGTTCCTTTATATGGAGCTGCTTAAATTATATTATGTAGAGATTATAGAGTGATGCGGATATTAAAAAGAATGAGCTAGGTATGTGTGGATATAGATGGCTGTGATAAAGTGAGAAAAGGTGGGGAGCAATATGTATCTCACATTTGTCAAGACAAATCAAGTAAATGCATGATACATACTCACAATATGAACAGACACATTTAGTTTTAAAGGTAGGTTTTTGTGTGAATGTGTACATAAAAAGATTTGAAAGCATACACACTCATTCTGGGATTGAGGTGGGGAGGGGAGGTGGTAAGGGGAGAATGCCCACATCTTTATATATTCTGGTATTTATAATTATGTAAAGGAACTATTACTCAAATACTACGACAAAATTAATTACTTGGGCAGGAGGAATATAGATTTTCAGTTCACAATTCAAATAATTTCTGGGTGGATTAAGGAATTAAAATATAAACAAATCCATTAAAATGTCATCTTAATCTTTAAGCTTAATGGAAGGAAAAACCACATATTTCATCATACAAATCTTAATCTTATCAGACACTAAACTAGGGGAACTATTTGCCCAATATGACAATTGATAAACAACTGTAAATGTTAAACTCATTAAGAACCAGCTCAAAATGAAAGAGCAGAGGACAAGTAAAATATAACTGGCCAGGAAACACATTTTTTAAATGTCAAAACCACTAATGAAAAATAAAAGCTGAGTAGATACACCCATTTTCCTTATCAGATTTACAGTGCTGGATAGCCGGTGCCAACCAGAGTTGTGAGGTTGAAAATTGGTACAACTTGTGGGGAAAGTAATTTGGCAACATATTACTTCTTAACCTACTAAATCTGCATCTGGGAATCTTAAAGGAATAATGAGGGCGAAAGATATTTTACTTACAGGATAGATTGAGGGGGAGGGTCACTTTCCAGAAAGGGGGTGGTTAAGTAAATTAAAAGTATGCCCATTTGGTGGATCTCCTACAGCTCTCAAGATGTATGCATATTATAACCTTACTAACATGGGGAAATGATCCGTTGTAATAGCAAGTTTTTTTAAGTGAAAATCTGATTTAAAACCAGGATGAGGTTACCTCCGAGTATTTACACAGAAATTGAAGATAGAAAACTAAGGCAAACATGGATGTGTTTTCTCAATATCTGGCATACCCTAGAGCTGACCTGTAGGGAACAAGTGGAAAAATATTTGATGACTGTCGCCCCTAATTTGTGCTTCCATTTTCCCCATGTGTTGAATCACCTCCTCACTGATTCACTAATGTATACCATACCCACCGGGGACCTAAGTGCTACTGCAAAAAGCACAAGATACATATTACACAAGGCCTATGGCAAATGGAGGTTAATGATGTAGTTCACACATGCAACATTTAAATACTAAGCTGTGGAGTACTAACGGCTTCATATGATACTGGCGATGGGAGTGAAAGGTGGGCTAGAGTAGTTAGGAAATTTATTTATTTTTAACATCTTTATTGGAGTATAATTGCTTTACAATGGTGTGTTAGTTTCTGCTTTATAACAAAGTGAATCAGTTATACATATACATATGTTCCCATATCTCTTCCCTCTTGTGTCTCCCTCCCTCCCACCCTCCCTATTCCACCCCTCTAGGTGGTCACAAAGCACCGCGCTGATCTCCCAGTGCTATGCGGCTGCTTCCCACTAGCTATCTTTTACGTTTGGTAGTGTATATATGTCCATGCCACTCTCTCACTTTGTCACAGCTTACCCTTCCCCCTCCCCATATCCTCAAGTCCATTCTGTAGTAGGTCTGTGTCTTTATTCCCGTCTTACCGCTAGGTTCTTCATGACATTTTTTTTTCTTAGATTCCATACATATGTGTTAGCATACGGTATTTGTCTTTCTCTTTCTGACTTACTTCACTCTGTATGACAGTCTCTAGGTCCATCCACCTCACTACAAGTAACTCAGTTTCGTTTCTTTTTATGGCTGAGTAATATTCCAAATGGGACTTTCGTGATATTTAGATGAGGGAGATGAAGGGAGGAAGCATGATTGGAGTTAAGAGTGGGTATACAAAGCCAGTAAACGATGTTAATAAAGTCAGAAACTGGCAGATTTGAAGTTTAAAACAGCTCAAAGCAATATATAGTGGTAACGTTTTTAATGAGGAATATGCACAGCACGTCTGCCACCAAGCCATGGAGTAGTGTAAGCTTCTAGGAAGGGAGGTACAAAGTACAGTGACCCTAATGAAACTCCATAAATTTGTATTACAAGTAGGAGCCAGACCTCAAAAGGATGGGTCTTCCCTCCGTTTGATATTTGGCTTTCTACTCCAGGTAGTAATAGTTGCTTGATCTGTAGAATACTCAGATGAAAATAAAGGTACTGAAACACTTAGAAAGGCTGCTTCCCTGGCTTTACTCAGTCTGGGCAAAAATCTTGACTCGTGTGGGTATTTTTCTGTACCATGTCAGGTATTTCATTCAACATGGGACTTTATATGAAAAATAGAATTTGTAGAGAATGATGAAACTCACCCACTTAATGAGAGCCAGGTAGAATTCCTTGTAATTTTCTTGTGCATAAATATATGTAAACAATGCCAAGGATATACAGTAGGTCAGGGATCTTTCTCAAGTTCCTCACTAAGGAATTGCCTGATGACCAGTGTGACTTCCAAAAGAGTTCCTATGCATCCTGGCTCTACTTCTGTGTGTTTTACAGTCTGGCTGGCACTGGGTCATCCTGCTTTCTTTAGTTGCTATTTTAACTATACCCTTGTTTTGTGGAAGGTCTGCCCATTATTAGCCCCCAGGTAGGTTTTCTGGATTTCACCTATATAACTTAACTAAATTCTCTGATATCCTCACATACTGTGGTCCCCTCTGTCCCAGTCACAATAAATTTTTTTTAGAAACACTTTGTAAGCTTGGTAGCTTACAATATAATGCCATGAAACACCGGCCACTCTCTGATCCTTCACAGGATGTGTCTATATATCCCTCTCAGCCAGAAAGTTTCTGATTCCCACAGGGTCACTGTCTGTATTCACAGATCTTGATGCTCTCCGAGGAGCACCTTTGCTCTGATTTCTCCCGAGAGCTTTGTGTTCTGTCAGAGGATATCATTTGCTTAGTGATAGAACCCAGGCCTCTCTTGCCAATAACTGGCTTCCCTGATTCACAGCTCTAGTTTTCTGGCATTTCTCACCTCATTTCCTCTTCAGGGATTCCCTGATACCTGCCCACATAATCTTAGGGGCTAGCAATTGGCAAAAGGGCTTTTCTTCTGTGGGTTAAAATTGTTACCAGAGAAACCTGGTTTAAGGCTTGCCCACCATCATATCTCATTCTTACCCCGAGGTTACCCTGGCTTTAATGGTGTGGTGTTTATTCATCTAGTTGCTTTCCTGTGTGTTTTTTAAAAATTTATTTGTTTATTTGGCTGCACTGGGTCTTAGTTGCGGCGTGCGGGATCTTTTTAGTTGCGGCATGCAGGCTCTTAGTTGCGGCATGTGGGATCTAGTTCACTGACCAGGGATCGAACCCGGGCCCCCTGCATTGGAAGCGCGGAGTCTTAACCACTGGACCACCAGGGAATTCCCAACTTTCCTATGTATTTTTATACACATCAGTTTAAAACATAGAAATTGGACCTCACTGTTCATAAAAACTGTCTAAAATATTGTTATTTCTCTACTTGTGCTATCTCTGGGATCCTCTTGTACACATTATTATGCAACTTTCCTATTTATCTAATAGTGTATAATTGAACATCTTTCCATGTCAGTGCATGGATCTCTGCTTAATTCATTTGAATGTTCTTCCATGGTGTGCATACATAATAATTTCTATTACCATTTCCCTGTTGAAGAATATTTGTTTCCAGTTCTTCCGTATTACAAGCACCACTGCAGTGAACATCCTTGTATCCATGTTCACATGCAGGTATTCCTGCAAGGTACCGTGCTAGCTGTTCAGCCACATCGTATTTATGAAATTCTTTTAACAAGAACCTGTGAAGGCTAGGGGTAATTTGCTACAGTCCATAGATGAAAAAACAGGCTAAGAGAGCTTACATATCTTGCCCAGAACCTCACAACCCATAAATGGCAGAGCCTTACAGAAGTAGAAGTAAGTCTAACAGCAGAACTCATGTATTTTCTTTGATATCACAATTGTAAACCACATGTTTTTAAATTAGATTTTTTCCCAGTATTTTAGAAAAGTTTATCTTCATTGCTGATGTCTGCTTTCCTTTCTAGGTTGTGTCTCCCACCTCATCTCTCCAGACATCCCAGAAGATCTGTAAGATTCCATCTGGGAAAACACTAGGAGTTTTTGGAAGGGAAAGAAGGAAGAGGATTACGTAAGTCAAAGGACTTGTTTAATCTGTCATACCATAAGAATCACAGAACACTGTTTTTTCATCTTTATCTCACTAACCCTCTCTGCTGCGTTTTACAGTGTAGATTATCTCTTTTCCTTCTTGAAACACTCAACTACTTTGGCTTCCAAAATAACATTCTTCTAATTCTCATATGGCTGCTCTGACCTTTTTATTTGTTCTCTCCCCCTCTCCCTCTCCCTCTCCCTCTCTCCCCCTCTCCCTCTCCCTCTCTCCTCACCCCTTAAATACCATTGTTTCTTAGGTTTTTCCAGAATTCTGTACTTGGTTCAGTTTTTCTTCTACTACCAGATATATGATGATTACTCTCAAATCTCCATTTCTGGTTTTGACCTCTCACCTAAGCTTTAAAGTCATTTGTTTAACTCCATACCTCACACTTACTACATCTAGTACTGAACTTCTTTCCTCTCTAATCCATTTCCTCCTCCTCTAGATGCAGTCTCATTTGGTGATAATACTATGACCTAATCACCCGTTCTCAAAACCCTGGCAGTCATCACTGACTTTATCCCTCACCAATTTATTATCTCCTCCAACAAGCTATTGCTGAAAGTGGTGTTCGGTAGCGTTTCTTGTTTGCTCCGAAAATATTCTGTGCCTATAACTATCACTTTACTAACCTTGTTGTTTTATAATTGTCACTTTAGATATTCGAATCCCTAGCGCCTAGCATAGTACATGTCCAGAAGCAGATAAGCAGTAATGTATGATGACTAACTGAATGGATGAATTACCCTATTTCCTATTATTTTATTGCTGATTCCAAACTAACCATTAAAAATTAGTGCTTTTATTAATTCATTAATTACTCAGGCTTAAAACTGTGGAGGCACCTTTGATTCCTCCCTCTCCTTCATTTACCAAGTTCTATATTCAGTTTCTCTTGACTCTGTCATCAGCTTAGTTCAGGCCTACTGGACTTACAGAAGAACCTTTGCTGTTACTCATTTTGCCTCCAGCCACCTAAGTTAATCTTTCTTGTTTCTTTCATCTTGTCATTTTCCCATTCAGAAGTCTTGAATTTCAGTTCCACTGCCTTTTGTAGTTTAATTCATTCTTTCGCTAAAATTATATTCCTGTCTTTTGAGTGGCATTGAAAAGCTAATTTATGGGCAGGTCTGATGAGTGATTGGGTGGGCTGAGAGTAGTGGGTGGGTGGTAGTAAGGATCAAAGAGAGAGAAGAGGTAGTAAGGATCAAAGAGAGAGAAGAGGTAGTAAGTCACTTACAATTAATTGGTTGGCCCTGAAATAGGATTTGAAATCCAAATTCCAAGAGAGTAGCGTGTGTTGTGCTTTGATAGGTTTTTAGGAAGCACGGTATGTTAAAGGTCGCCATAGAAAACAACCAAGTAAAATACTTTATATATTACAGTGGTTGGAATAAAAACAGGGTTGAATGAGTTCCAGAAAGCAGGGTTCTCAAACTCGTGGACAACAATCTGCAGACGAAGACAACTTCAAAAAACCAACTAGAAGCAACATGCAGAGAAGTAAGATGAGAGGGGCCTCCTCGGGAAAGAAGACAGCTGGTCCCCAGCAGAAGAATCTGGAAGCAGCACTCCCAGGCAGATGGGGGGGTCGCTCTGCAGAGAACCCCCCTTCAGGGTCCGTGAGGAAGACAAGAAAGAACAAACAGAAGACCCCTGGGAACGGAGATGGTGGCAGCACCAGCGAAGCACCTCAGCCACCTCGGAAGAAAAGGGCCCGGGCAGACCCCACCGTTGAAAGTGAGGAGGCATTTAAGAATAGAATGGAAGTTAAAGTGAAGATTCCAGAAGAATTAAAACCATGGCTTGTTGAGGACTGGGACTTAGTTACCAGGCAGAAGCAGCTGTTTCAACTCCCTGCTAAGAAAAATGTAGATGCCATTCTGGAAGAGTATGCTAATTGCAAGAAATCGCAGGGAAATGTTGATAATAAGGAGTATGCAGTTAATGAAGTTGTGGCAGGAATAAAAGAGTATTTCAATGTGATGTTGGGCACTCAGCTGCTTTACAAATTTGAGAGGCCCCAGTATGCGGAAATCCTCTTGGCCCACCCTGATGCGCCGATGTCCCAGGTTTATGGGGCGCCACACCTACTGAGATTATTTGTAAGAATTGGAGCGATGTTGGCATACACGCCCCTTGATGAGAAGAGCCTTGCATTATTGTTGGGCTATTTGCATGATTTCCTAAAATATCTGGCAAAGAATGCTGCGTCTCTCTTTACTGCCAGTGATTATAAAGTGGCTTCTGCTGAGTACCACCGCAAAGCCCTGTGAGGGTCTACTGACCACTCACTGTTGTGTCTGGTATCTGTAAACACTCTTTTTGTTCTTAGTCTTTTTCTTGTATAATTGATGTTCTTTAAAATTGTTAATGTATAACAGGGCTTATGTTTCAGTTTGTTTTCTGTTTTGTTCTAAACAGAAAATAAAAGGAGTGCAAGCTCCTTTTCTCATTTCAAAGTTGCTACCAGTGTACGCAGTAATTAGACAACGAAGAAACATTCAGTAGAACATTTTATTGCCTAGTTGACAACATTGCTTGAATGCTGGTGGTTCTATCCCTTTGACACTACACAGTTTTCTAATATGTGTTAATGCTACGTGGAAAAAATGCCCTGATTCCTAGTGCCAAAGGTTCAACTTAATGTATATACCCGAAAACCCATGCATTTGTGCTCTTTTTTTTATGGTGCTTGAAGTAAAACAGCCCATCCTCTGCAAGTCCATCTATGTTGTTCCTTAGGCATTCTATCTTTGCTCAAATCGTTGAAGGATGGTGGTTTGTTTCATGGTTTTTGTATTTGAGTCTAATGCACGTTCTAACATGATAGAGGCAATGCATTATTGTGTAGCCACGGTTTTCTGGAGAAGTTGATATTTTAGGAATTGTATTTCAGATCTTAAATAAAATTTGTTTCTAAATTTCAAAGCAAGAAATTTGCAGTGTGCCTTTAATGCTACTGAGGCTGAGAAGTCAGCAGGCTCAGGAAAGATCTAGGTGGTATTAAAGGAGAGAGTTCTGACCCCTAGTGAAAGAATTCCTTTTATTGGGTGGGGCAGCCAGGTGTGTACCCTGCCCGCCCAGTCTCCTTCCTCTCCCCTCTGTGTGGCTTCTCAGGGTGGGATTGCTTTCTAGTGCTGCTTGTAAGAGCCACTTTTGCTCCCGATGCTCCTTGCCTCTGTGAGTTGGGCTGGTACAATAGGATATTTCATGGGTACTGTAACAGCCCCTTATACTTATGCAGACCTTTGCTCTTGCCCACCAGGGGAAGCATGGGCAGCCACCTTCAGTATTGTATCAGAAATACTTGTAGATTTGGGGCCAAGGACGGCAGCTTTCCCAGCTCCAGCATTGATGCCATGTTCCCTATGCTTTTATAATCCCTTGGACATAAGATTGAGAATCCTAGAGTAGGGTATCTGTGGAGAAGAGGGATGGTGTTGGACGCCTATGATTATAAATCCATCTTACATGAAAATTCCCTAGTCAAACCAAGTTTTGCTTCATGAGAGTGTTTTTTTTTTTACTTCTTTAGTGAAAAAATATTCCATGGTTACTGCAGAAATTTTGGAAAATACACAAAGAACAAATGTGAGAATAAGAATCACAGATAATGCTACTGGATCCGTCAAGGTCCCAGCAGGAAATAAATGAGACCCAAAATGGATGATTTGAGGAGTTTACTAGAGAATTTTTTCCCAAGTTATCAGCAGAGGAGTCACCCACAGACTGGGTGACTTAAACAACAAAAATTTATTTTCTCATAGTTTTGGAGGCCAGAAGTCTTAAGATCAGGGTGTTGGCAGGGTTGGTTTCTTCTGAGGCCTCTCTCCTTGACTTGTAGATGGCTGCCTTCTCCCTGTGACTTCATATGGTCTTTTCCTCTGTACCTATCTGTGTCCTCCTAATCTCTTCTTATAAGACCAGTCATATTGGATTAGGGCCCACCCTAATGATCTCATTTTAACTTAGTTACCTCTATAAAGACTCTTATCTCCAGATACAGTCACATTCTGAGGTACTGGGGGGGAAGGGGGTAGGACTTTAACATGAATTTGGAGGTGACTCAATTTAGCCTGTAACAGGGTGTTACTACATCTAGACAAAGAAGAGTAGGAGAGGAGAGAACAGGGTGAGGGGAGGGAGCAGGAGGAGGGAGTGTGGGAGACTGTGGAGTAGGAGCTGGGGAGGAGTGGGAGTAGGGGTAAGAGGAAGGAGCAGGGTGAGGGGAGAAAATAGGAGTAGTGGGAGGGGGGAGGGGAGGGGGAATTACTAGAATGGTAGACAGCTGTGTGGAAAGGGCCACCTGACAGCAGCTGGGCTCTTCAGGATGCAGTTAGCTCACAGAAACCTCAAAGAAGGCAGAATCCAGGAAGAGGGGCTGGGGTGGTGTACCTGACCTCACTCTTCCCTGCTTTTTATCTCCTGCTGGGTATTTCCCTTTGGCCATATTGGAAACCAAAGGGCAAAGAAGACCTTTGATATATCTATATTGGTAAGCTTGGGGGACACGGCAGGGAGGAAAAGTAGATTGGTGGGGGTAGAGCAAATGAGATTTCTAGCACACACATACCTGAAATAACCATTGTTCACACTTTGCCATATATTCGTAGAATTATTATGTCCTCTTTGGGACCTAGGGCCTTAGCCAACTAGCGGGATTCTTAACAAGGCCATTTATCCATTGAACTGGAGGCCTAGTAAACAAATGGATGTTAGCTCACATGCTTGAACATGTTAGAAATATCACATTTTAAAACATCACATTTCTAAAACTCACATTGCCTCTAAACATAAATATGACCCTGAGATCCAACCGTAGCATGTTGGTGGGATAGCCACTTCAGTTATGATTGAGGATCCCCCATCTTTATTACTTGTACAAACATTCTATGGTCACATCAAAGCCTGAAGAGGTCCCCACTGACATCAGATGTCTGTCCACACTGGTTAGGAATGAGGTGCTCCTTTACTGAAGTGGCCCGGTATCTTCAGATCCCTTGTCCCTGCTGCTTCCGTCAACCCTCTGGGTAGGGGGGTCTTTAGTAAGACTAGGTGCCCAGCTTCTCTGAGCCCACCACAGAGTCTTCCTTGGGGCCTAATATGGAAAAACATGTCTCTGCTACAGGAAGGACCCATAAACCCTGACCTCTTTTCTCTTGCTGCCTTCAAATGCCCTCCATTCCCATCTAGGGAAACCGTGCTTGATTTTGTCAAGGCATATAGTCCTTTTCAAAATATAAAAGCCACTGGCTTCAAGCAGCTTTCACCTCCAGCTCTGCTATAAACCTCCCTCTCATGGATCCCTGCGGAAAATGGGAGGAGAGAAAAAATATAAGAACACAATACACATGTTAATATCTCAATGACTAATAAATTGAGTATTTTCCAGTTAGGTTCATAGGTAGTTTCTTTTTCTTTTAGCTGATTTCTTCTTGTGTCATTTTTTAAAAGCAACACCTTAGGAATATTCAGGAGTGCTTTATTAGGACCTAAACCAGGCCATCCTATTGATTAAAAAAAAAGAAGGCAATTATAATAAGTATATCCAAATTATTACCCAAATCTCTGTTGATTTAGCAAGTTTCTCTATTCTTAAACTACACAGGTGATGTAGTTTCATCTAGCCATCTAAATGACTAAAGGCTTCCCTTCTGAAACTGAAGGGTGGTTTTGAGAATATATTTACCGCATCAGATTCAGCACCTAGCTAACATGGTGGTTCCATAATAAATGCTATTATAATTGTTATTTATTATTTTCAGCAATATCATTAACAAGAAAAATAAGTCATTTTCCATTCAGGAGGATGTATGTGGATTTCACAACAGAAGCAGGTTGTGAAATAACTCTCATGACACCCATAAAACACCTAGAAAGTAAAGAAGGTAGCCATTAAATATAAGCCTTATCTTGCCTAAGAAAATTTTCCGGTACAGAATAAACGTTCAAAAATGATAATTCTCTCCTTTCACTTCCCAAAAGAAAAGGGTGAATAATATATTTATAAGATCCGTGGTTCTCAACCTGAGGTCCCCAGACTCTTAAGGGTTTTTAAAGATACCATTAAGAATTGAAGAGCTCTTTTCTCTTCGGGTCTTTCCTCTTCTTTCTTTTTTTCCTAATTCATTATGAAGTAACACCTAGCTGAGCTTTTTCTAGAATCAAAGGAGATAATATATTTTAAAATACATCATGAATTGTGAACTATAATAATAATAATGGTTAACAGTTTGCTTGCTTATAGAAATGTCAGTTATCAGAAGCTGTATATATATATATTTTTTTTGAAAGACCTTTCAAAATGTAGAAGTCTAAATAAGGCGGAGCATAGAAGTTGGAGATAGTTTAGATTTTGTTTAAAAATATAAAGTTAGAATTCCCTGGCAGTCCAGTAGTTGGGACTCTACACTTTTGCTGCCAAGGGGCTGGGTTCCATCCCTGGTCGGGGAAAAAAGATCCTGCAAGTCACGCAGCACAGCCAAAATAAATAAATAAAAATTTAAAAAGTTAGATAATCAATTTAGAAAAATCTTAGGACAAGCACTAAAAGATTAAAAATAGAGGGGCTTCCCTGGTGATGCAGTGGTTAAGAATCTGCCTGCCAGTGCAGGGGACACGGGTTCGAGCCCTGGTCCGGGGAAGAGCCCACATGCCGCGGAGCAACTAAGCCCGTGTGCCACAACTACTGAGCCTGTGCTCTAGAGCCCACGAGCCACAACTACTGAAGCCCGTGCACCTAGAGCCCATACTCCGCAACAGGAGAAGCCACCGCAATGATAAGCTCACGCACCACAATGAAGAGTAGCCCCAGCTCGCTGCAGCTAGAGGAAGCTCGCACGCAGTGACAAAGACCCAACGCAGCCAAAAATAAATAAATTAAATAAATTAATTTAAAAAACTAGAATGTGTAGGCTTCCCTGGTGATGCAGTGGTTGAGAGTCCACCTGCCAATTTAGGGGACACGGGTTCATGCCCCAGTCTGGGAAGATCCCACATGCCGCGGAGCGGCTGGGCCCCTGAGCCATGGCCAATGAGCCTGCGCGTCCGGAGCCTGCGCTCCGCAGTGGGAGAGGCCACAACAGTGAGACGCCCGCGTACGGCAAAAAAAAAAAAAAATAATAATAATAATGTGTAAATACCAAAATTCCAAAGAAAACTCCATTGGTCCAGCAGAAGGCAGGAAAGGAGAGGAGGGGACGGATGCAAAGAACAAACATTATAAACAGAAAACACAAAGTAGGAAGGTAGAAATAAATGTAGCTACAGTATGCCAATAATCAAAATAAAGATACACGGATTAAACTCAACAGGAATAAAACCTCAGATTGGATTTATTTTCCAGGCACAGAATCCAGTTCCATGCTTTTTCTCGGAGATACTCTTAAAATTATCCAGAAAAATTCAAAATAAAATGATGGAAAAATATATACCAGGCAAATACTAGTCAAAAGAAAGCTAATGTAGCAAAAGTTTTTCCCAGGCCCCATGGCTTTGTAGCTCACTCCAGAGAGCTCTACAGTCACTTTAAATCACAAATTGAGCCTCATTTCAGTGATTAGAACCCCTAGTCCCAAATAATAAAGGAGTCTTTGAACTTGATTCAGAGTTAAACCTCTCCTCCCTTAGCTAGCACCAACTTCTAGTGGGCCTCCCACTTTGTGGGGAAGGGATGTGCTGGGTTTCTTCTCTTTTCCTATCCTCCCCATTCTCTAGCCCATCAGATTTCTTATGCTGGAGTCAGATCCCATTTCACTGTGCCTCCAAACTCCAAAAGCTACATATCAAGCTTCAAGGGGTCCAGTTAAAGCCTTGGGGTGAAGGGCAAAGCACCGGAACTCTTCCCCCTTGGAAGCCCACTCCAAAGAAATCCTCAAAAAAATTCTTTCTTCATATCTCCTCTCTTAAACCTTTTAATCCTTTTAAGTTTTAGAGCTGCTTGGTTATTTCCTTTGAAAACCTGGCTTTAGAATTTCATATCTATTATATCTTGGTTGCTTATGAGAAAACTCAAATTTAACATGCTGTCATGCAAATTGAAACCAATAAATCCCTCAGTCCTGGAAGGTCACCATCTAAAGTTTAAAAAAAATTTAAAAGGTAGGGTATGGGCTTTGGAGTATAACAAAACCTAGGTTAGAATATAAACTCTATAATTTACTAGATTAAGGGCCTTGGAAAATACACCTAACCTCTCGGAGTTGTTTCTTCTTCATGTAAGGGAAATACTGTTACCTACCTCACAGGACTGTTATGGGGATTAAAGAGAATCAACCCAGGGCTTCCCTGGTGGCGCAGTGGTTGGGAGTCCGCCTGCCGATGCAGGGGACGCGGGTTCGTGCCCCGGTCCGGGAGGATCCCGCGTGCCGCGGAGCGGCTGGGCCCGTGGGCCGTGGCCGCTGGGCCTGCGCGTCCGGAGCCTGTGCTCCGCAGCGGGAGAGGCTGCGGCGGTGGCAAAAAAAAAAAAAAAAAAAAAAAAAAAAAAAAAAAAAAAAAAAAAAAAGAGAATCAACCCAAAACACCAAACACTGCATCTGGCCCTTAGTGAGCACTCATGAAAATGTTAGTTCCCTCCCCACCCTGCCTCTTCCCTTCCTTGAAAAATATGCCTGTGACACACTCTACCATAAAGAGTATTTGGTAAATGTAACAACAAGAAGAGGAATCACAGGTATGGTCTTCAGTGCCATTTCTGTATTCCAGAATAAGTTGTCTGATGGATACAATATAGGAAAAGGGACAATATTATCATACCATTCTCACTTTGGGAGTTACCCACCCAATGGAGTTGAAGGTAGGAGTCACAATCATCATGCCATTTAACTGGTTCATGTGTTTTCCTAAACCTTAATTTTAGCTTCTAGGTTAAAAATCAATAAAGCATATGTACTTAGAGCTGTAGAACCTTAAGACTGAGAGTTCCAGACCCAAGCACATCAATAGCTACAGATCCTTCCCCTCTTCTGCCTTCATCTACCAAAGATGGTAAAATAGCTGATATTATTTAATATGTGTGAGATACTAAGTGGTCTGTATAAAAATCATTCATATAAACCTCACAACAATCCTAAGAGGAAGTAATGTGATTATCTCAGTTTTAGAAAAGGGGCACAGAGGCCAAGGACACACAGCTAAAAGTAATAGACCTGGGACTTGAACCCAGTTAGTCAGGCTCTTAACTACTATACTACCCTGCCTCTCTGAAAAACAGTACAGCTATTGAGAAATGTGAAACGTGAGCTCTCATCTGTGAAAGTACCCTGAGCCTATGTACCAGTTCAGGCCTTCCTAGAAGCAAATGCCAAGACAAGATTAGGCAACATTAGAGATTTATTCGGGGAGCACTTATGAAAAATAAAAGAGGAAGGACCTGGAAGACATGGGGAAAGCCTTCAGACTGTGATTCACATCTCACACCTGTGAAAGAAGAGAGGGAAGGAAGGCAGACTAGGCAGGAAGAGCCTCAGACTGTGGTGCAATAAGGAAGTCTGGGGACTTCCCTGGTGGCGAAGTTGTTAAGAATCTGCCCACCAATGCAGGGGACACAGGTTCGAGCCCTGATCCTGGAAGATCCCACATGCCGCAGAGCAACTAAGCCCATGTGCCACAACTACTGAGCCACACTACTGAGCCCACGTGCCACAACTACTGAAGCCCGTGAGCCTAGAGCCTGTGCTCTGCAACAAGAGAAGCCACTGCAACAAGAGAAGCTACCACAATGAGAAGCCCACACGGCACGACAAATAGGCCCCGCTTGCCGCAACTAGAGAAAGCCCGTGCGCAGCAATGAAGACCCAACCAATGCAACCATAAATAAATAAATAAATAAATAAATAAATAAATTTATTAAAAAAAAATGAATGTCTGCACCAGGCCAGTGGGGAGGACAGGCAAAGATTAAGGGAATCCAAAGAGCAGAAACGGCCTGGCTCTGGCTGCCCAACTGTGCTCAGTTAGGGTATGGGAACAATCTGGGTAAAATGTGGCCTTAGCGTGAATGTCAGGGGAGATCCAAAGGTTCTTTTGAGGAAATATCTGAGCTATGTGACTCCATGGCCACCACAGACCCGGTGACTTTTTCCTGGCAGTCATCCACATACCTTCTGGCACCCGAGTGTTTTGCAAGAACCCTGAACCTGATCCCTCTACCCTGCCTCACCAGAGGGGCTCCCACTCCCAGGCATTGTCTCCCAAGGGCTTGGGCATCCTGCTTAGCAGACAGCTCTCTCCAGGGTCCTGGACCCTCAATGCTTTCTGCTCTGGAGTTGGCCAGGCAAGTAGCTTCTTGGAAACGTGATTGGGATATCAGCCTTCTGTGTGGGCAGGGAAGTGGTGAGGGGGCCAGAGAACCAGGCTTTGGATGCTGCTGACCCTCCAACATCAACGCCTCCAAAACATCTTCACACCAATCCACAGTCTGACTACCCTGACCTCCAAGTCGTGGGCTAGGCCTGCAGTGCATAGGGGTGTTCACACATGAAGTGCCACCCCTTTTCTCCTGAGCTGTGAGACCACATGCCTTTGTAGCTCCCTTCACCTGGGGGCTCCCGTGCCTCTGGGCCTGGGCTGACGCAGACATCAGAAGCGCCGCACCAGGCACACACAGACCTAAAGTCACCGCAGAACCACCCAAACAGGCCAGGGCACATCCGAGGCCCTTCTGGGAATCTGAGCAACGTGAGTGGGAGAGGGATGGGTGAGGCCATGTCTGAGGTCTAACCCCATTTCAGGGGGGCTACTTCACTGGACTCTGACAGAAGGGCCAGCCCCTTCTGCTTCAGCCCCAAGTTACCTGGTCAGGCCCAGCCAGGTCAGACATCTGTTTGCTCAAAGACTGTCCCGACCAATGTTTCCACTTGGGAATCACTGGGCTTTATCTCCTCCCCTATAAAAGGTTCCCCCGCCAAAAAAAAGGTTCCCCAAAAGAGACGGGGAAAAGGAAAGAGAGGCAAAGTGCTCTGACCTGCAATGGGACAGTCGTTGTCCTCCTGGTGTGTATGTTCAGGACAGCCTGGCCATCAACCTAGAAGAAGTCTGGTGCCTACTGCAGACTGGAGAAGAGAAACCAAAGTCAGACCACCCTGGAGAGTGTGCCTTGGGGGAGCCTTTCCACATCCTGCCCCAGTGTCATGCCTCAGAGCACCCAGGGGGCTAGATTCATCCTGTCCTATAGAACTGGCAAGTGAGTTGCTGGAACCCTCAGCTCACTCCAGCCAGAATCCAGCCCAATCAGCATCCATCAGGCTACCATAACCTTAAAGAATGGTCTGAAGATTCCCCCAGAATAACACCACTGAGAAAACAAAAAGCCAAGGGTACATTCATTCTTACTTTGCTCCATAGAAACTTAATTATACTTGTCACTTTTTCTTTACAATTTTCAATTTTTCGTTTTAGTGCTTTAGAAAGGCACTCCCCCTGGAATTTTTATGAATATTTTCTTTTAGTTTATTTTTCTCACTTTATAGTTTATACTGCCTCTGCACACACACAAAAACTATGCTTCCTAGTCCCATAGCACCCTCAGCCCCTTGCCATTAGGTGAGGCTACGTTACTAGTTTTGGCCAGTCAGCTGTGCAGAGCAGTGACTTATGTTACTTCTAGACTACAGTGACTTTAGAAGAATAAGAGATTTCTATGACCCTCTCCCTTTGCCACAGTGACCAGCGATGTCCCAGGCTGTGGAGCCTCTGTCAGCTGGGGTCCCTGACAGATAGAAAGCAGAGCCCCCTCACCCCTGACCTTCACCAACACTTGTTGGGCGCTTACTGCGTGCTAAAACTAAACCTTTGCTATGTTAAGCCGCTGAAGTTTGGGGGTTGTTACCCCAGCATAAGCTTAGCCTAACCTGACAAACAGCGATGGCTCTCAAAGTTTAGGATGCAATAGAATCACCTGTGAAACGTTAAAATACATATTTTGTGACAAAAATACATTGGGGGACAGACATGGATTAGTGATGATAGGAGAGAACTACTCAATTATCAGCTGATTTGACAAATCCTTTTGAATTTTATACTTTTCAGTTTGTTTAACTTTATAATAGTATTTGTTACCCAGGTGCTTGGAAAAACAGAAGACGCAAACAAAAAGGAAAAATTAAAAATACAGAACTCTACACAGATATTGCTAACCTTCTAGTGTGGCATGTTAGGAATTTTCTTTTGAAAAAAGTCCATGTTGTCCCTACAAGAGAGGAATGGAAAAAAGAATGCACAGCACTCCTTTCGCGAGCTCTGTCAACTCCCCTAATCACACGCACACGCACACGCACACGCACACACGCGCACGCGCGCGCGGCAGGGCAAGAGTGTGGGGAATGCAGTCCTGAAAAGGATTCGCTTCCATGTCTGCCCGCCCCCGCCCCTGAGGGCTACAGGCACCAGCCACTCGCACCCACCTGCAGGGATCCGGGGTGCTTACCTCTCTCCATCTTTCCCTCGACCCGCCCACATCCTCCGCAATAGGATGCTTGCACCCACGCAGGGTTCCCGCCCACCTCCCCAGCATTCCCCATTGCCCACCATTTACTGAATCAAAATGGATAGAAGGCGTGGATGTGGGGTGAAAACTGCAGTACGGGGTCCGCTTCCCACCCCACCCGCCACGCCCCTTTCCTTTCCAGTGGTTTGCAGGTGGCTCCCACCTGCACTTCTACTTCCAGGGAACCCTGGTGTTTTCCTCCTCCTCCTCTTTTTCTGGGCCAGAGGCCAGCCTGCTTTCAATGCAATAGGGAGCTGGTACTCAAACATGACCGCCGCCCCCTTCCCAGATTCCTCCCCCAAGCCCACCATTTTTTTTTTTGCCCCAAAATGGACCGGAGCAGGGGCAGGAAAGGAGCATAGGCAATGCAGTCCTGGACCCGCAACGGTGTTCGCCCTCGCCTTCGGATAACCTCTGCTCTTTCAAACCTGCTCAGATCCCCGGCAGGTGGTAGTCACTTCCTCTGGTCTAGTGTCCAGAAGAGCGCCCGCCTGCCTCCAAGGTAAGAGGGAGATGGTGCTCAGGCGGGGGAAAGAGGACTCAGACTACACAGTGACTGAAGTTCACGTCAGCCCTTTGTCCAGCGAGGCCCATGTTAACAGTGATTTCAGGTCCCCAGTTAACTCTCCCAACAGCGCTGAAGCTGGAGCCGGGTTGTTCCTCCCCGCCCCACTTGACAGTCTTTTCAGTCTTGGCCAGAAACTGGAAAAGTGTATCATCTCCTTGGAATTTCTACTCGCCTTTCTCAGATTATCAGAGAGGATCAGCCCCTGGCGGTTAGTCGACCCGTGTCTCCTTCCCCCGCCCCCACTGCTCCCTAGATTCTCCACCTCCCCTCCCCCAAGAACCCGAATGTCTACCATTTCCCTTGCAGTCCTGTCCAGGCACTGAAATGGGATTCAGGAAATAAGGATCGGAGTGAGAGATTTTTACTAGTTCTTTTTAACATTTGTCAGTTCTGTGCCTTGTAGTTATTATCATTACCGTTATTACTATCAGCCTATGTCCTGTTTACCATTAGAAGATAGAAAAGAGCTATCTATTGTCATTTGGGAAGCAAGAGGTAGATTCAAGTGTGTGTGGGAATAAGCAAACAACCCAGCCACCTGTTTTCCCTGCTCAGTGTTAATACAAATATAGATCCTTTAGGCAGCTACGTTTTTGGAAGTTTGAAATGTACAGGGCAGCTGGAGGCTCCCCTTGGGAGGGGCCCCTGTGTGTGTGTTTGGGGGGCTGGTCCATGAAGTCAGCCTCTGAGGTCACATAATTTCATAATAACATCTTGGAATTTCAGATTTTAAAAGCTGGTCACATGTCCTGGTCTTCAAGATTATTATTAATTTAACCTCTACAATTGCTCTGTTTCCCAGTTCTCTACCACATCCACATCCCTATTAACCCTTTCCAATTGCAACCAAAATTTCATACTACTTCTTACCATCTCAGGGACAGATCTAGGTTGTGAGGCCTGAAACTTAAGATTCAGGGGACCCTCTTTAAGAAAAAGGACATTAAAAATTTATGGGCAATGCAGGCAATTAGGTGCCAAAGTTAATATTTATTTATAATGAGAAATCACAAGAAATTATGAAATTTGAACAGCTGGTGTATACAAAACATCCCAATTTCCATACAAACAATATTTTTATTAATTACTGCCTGGCACACCTCTATGATATTTTCCCTACAATTTTTTTTATTATAAACTCTTTAATCCTCTCTTCATATGTCTGTGTAATATTTTTCCTAGAGAAAATGTAAAGATAATTCAATCTTTCCTTTGCATGGTTAATCAATTTATTATTATTATTGTTGTTGTTGTTGATAAAAGTTTCAGCTTTACAACTCATTATTGGTGATGGGTGAATTTTTAGTATTACCAAATTTGAGTAAACTGCTGTCTAACTCTGTCAAGTTTCTTTCTTATATGGGCTTAAGATTTAAGTTTTCTTGTGCAGATTCTTAAATAGTCTTAATAATGACACTTACAAACCAGTTTGATGTCAGTGTCCTGAAGAGGAGCAGAATTTGCCACTCCAAAATATGCCTCCTGGGCATAAAGATTATTTTAGGCTGATTATTTTTAAGAAACCCAGACCTAGTGAAACAGGAGGGAAGGGGGCAGGGCACAACCTTTAAAAGAATGACATAGACACGACATAAATGATTAGAACCAACTAGGTCCAAGATGGCAGACGAGACTTCTACTAGACCTTGAGCCTCAATATACGCTTACTGTAGCACATCAGCACGCTAAATGACACACCCACAGGCGCCATGACAATTCCAAGGCTGAACATAAATGTCAAAAAGTGGGCGGTGGCCCAACTCCTGGAAATCCCTACCCCTTCCCCAAAATAGCTGGAATACTCCTCCCACTCATTAGCCTATGAAATTACCAACCCCTATAAAAACTAACAACCCCATACTCTGGGGCCATTTTTGCCTCTGAGATGGCCCACACTCTGTCTGTGGAGTGTGTTTCTCTCTAAATAAATCCATTTCTTACTTATCACTTTGCCTCTCACTGAATTCTTTCTGCGATGAGACATCAAGAACCTGAGCTTCATTAAGTCCTGAGACCAGGTGTGTGATCTCAGTTAAAAGACCGTGGGTTCAAGTTCCCATCTGGGTTTTGGCTGGGTTCAAGTCCCAATCTGGGGTTTAGCTGGGTTCAAGTCCCAGCACGTGGGTTCAAGTCCCAATCTGAGATGCATGGTTTCACTAGCAGAGGCTCAGAAAACCGGTAAGTTACCCTTTTGTAAGAGAGATTTACATTTATAAGGGAAATCTCCATTTGTAGGGTGTCTCCCTCTAAATGCCTGGAAGAGAAGGATGACTAAATCTCTAGAAACTTATCAATGGAGAAGGCAAAGACTCAAATTTGCATAACAACCTTACTCTTGTTTACTGTGCTTTTCCTGGTCACCTCCCATAACTGGCCACCCACCCACCCCCCAGCAACATCCTTTGTCTTTAGAAGAAGATGATATTTAAAGTGGTGTCTTGGGCTATTTTGGGGAGTTATTCAGTTTCCTGGGTCTCTCCTCTGTATACACGGTTTTTTAAAAATATTTTTTTATTTATTTGGCTGCGCCCAGTCTTAGTTACAGCACGCAGGGTCTTCATTGCCGCGTGCAAGATCTTTGTTGTGGCATGCGGGATCTTTCTTGTGGCACGCGGGCTTTTAGTTGCAGCACGAGGGATCTAGATCCCTGACCAGGGATCAAACCCAGGCCCCTTGCATTGGGAGTGCAGGGTCTTAACCACTGCACCACAAGGGAAGTCCCTATATGTGTTATTAAATGTGTTTGGTTTTCTCTTATTAATCTGTTCTTTATTACAGGAGGGTCTCAGCCAAGAACCTAGAAGGGTAGCAGGAAAATTATTTGTCCTACCCCACAGTCCTCATTGTAGTAGTGATTTTGAGTTTTAAGGTATCTTAGTCAATGTCAGTATTTCATGCCACATCACCAAGAAATTAATATGAACCTGTGTGGATGTGATTGGGCAAAACCATACATGTGGTCGGTGTAGCAAAAGACCAGGAGTGCATTTTTGATAAATCATATCGTACGTACTTATAGGGCAGCAATGGGAGCCAAGACTAAAAAAAGTATCTTGGAATCAGGTAATGAAGTGGGAAATAGCATCAAATGCTGGCAAGTAGCTGGTGTTAAACCATCATGGTATTAATTTGAGCTGTAAAATTTGTTCATGGTTCCCTAAACATATGAAAGGCAATAAAGTGTAGCATTAGTTCATTAGCATTAGAATCAGACAACCCTAGTTTGAATCCTAGAGCTTCTACTCACTACACTGTGAAATCTTACTAGTAATTACTTAATCATACATGGAAGTGACTGAGAAACACATGAATAAATTATACAATTAAACCCAAACTAAATATAATTCCAAGTCAGCTTCCCCTTAGCTTGATCCCAGACATGACCACCTCCATCTCACTGTTGCAGGAAGGGGGACGCCTTACAGGGCCCAAGAGTGGGCTCTTATCTAACACTCGGAAAAGAATTGTCCGAGGAGACACACATGCTGACAAAGCAAGAGACTTTTATTGGGAAGGGGCGCCCGGGTGGAGAGCAGGAGGGTAAGGGAACCCAGGAGGACTGCTCTGCCACGTGGCTCGCAGTATCAGGTTTTATGGTGATGGGATTAGTTTCCCGGTTGTCTCTGGCCAATCATTCTGACTCAAGGTCCTCCCTGGTGGCGTTTGCATCGCTCAGCCAAGATGGATCCCAGTGAGAAGGATTCCGGGAGGACATATGGACTGGTGTCTCCTGTCTCCTTTTGACCTTTCCCGAATTCTTCCAGTTGGTGGTGGCTTGTTAATTCCGTGCTCCTTACCAGGACCTCCTGTTTAAGATAACTCATGCAAGTGGTTACTATTGGGCCTGGCCAGAGCGGGCAGTTTCAGTCAGTGGTTCCCCTAACAACTCCCCCATGAGAGACTTCATACTCAAGATACTTCTTGGGAATTGGGGCAGAAGTCTCTTTCTTCTGTAACTATTTCCTGCTGAGAGTGGGCATAGTCCTGCCTAGTAGAGTAGAAGTCTCTCTCTACCTGATCTAAATCGAGGTGTTATATGACTGAAACCAGTATTCACCCTCATGGTAACAACACTTTAGCCTGAAACTGTTGAACCCTGTCGGAGATGAAACAGACAGGGGCCAAACAGGAGGTCTAACTGGATGGTCATCACTGGGCCCAGAAAAGGCAGGCAAAATCTGCAGGATGTGTGACTTTCTTCTAATTGGTTGGTGGCAAAGTAACAGGACATTGCTCCAGGAATCTTGCACTCAGCTTGAAGTTACCATCCTCCACTTGGGTGGGGGCCTTAGTTCCTGCAGAAGAACTCAAAGGTATTGCTATGCATACTCCTTAGGAGGAGCCAGAAGCCTGCCCCAAGGCTGTACCACCACTTGACTCCCCTGTTTCTGTATCCCCTCCATTCTCTGATTAGCAGCTGTTTGAATCTGCCCTTTGGAATGGTCAAGGAGGCTGAATGAAGTCTAAATCCTACAAACAAGAAACAGGGGACACAGAAAGGATTTGTACTCCAGAGCCCCACAGAGTCCTGCTCAGCTTCAATTCAGGGAACTGGATAATGACGGCTCTGGCCACTTCCTGCTAAAATGGGGCATAGTCCTGCCTCAATTTGGAAAATAGACACTGAATCAGAAATATTTCTGAGTTCTGAGTTCTGGATCTGAGTCTTGTATGATTAAAATCTCAATCCCTGGTCTGCCATTTTAGTGTAACAGGCCCAATTAGAAGCAGTTGGAGGAGTGACAACTGGAATTTTAATAGGAAAAATAAATCTCATTTCATTTCAGGAAAATAAGCCTGAAACCCAATCTGGACCACCACTTTGGGGAGACTTGTAGCCAGATAGCCAGTTGTCTACTTTTATCTAAGTAGGTTTTAACTTTTAATGTGGTATTAACACATAAATAACAGGTGCTATTGGTCATCATACATGTCTCTTCTGTTTGTTAATGTATGATCTAAAGCAATTTCATTGTCTAAAAATGTAATAGTTACAAGACCTTTAAAAAGTAAGGTTGTAGTTACCAGCTGCCAGCTGACATTGTTGTGAGAATGGCTGGTGGCATCCAATTCTGACACAGCTCAGAAAACTCAAGTTCTTAGCAATACAAGGACTTGTCTGAAATCACACCCATAATGTTACCTAGTTATTTCATTGGGTGTCTAAACCATAGCTACTCCATTTTGACTTTTAATTGTAATATTCCCCTTAATGGCCAAAGCAGATGTCACCGTTAATGATGTTAGTGTTTCTCTAGGTATGAGAAGATGAAAGAATTTGGGCTCATAAGATCTTCTCCTGAAAACATCTAACTAGCTAAAGGCCTGTTCTTCCAGGTTTTCTCAGAGCACAGAGTGCCTCATCCTGATCTACACCCTGAATTCCTTTCAGAGGATGTTGAAGGTCAGTGGCTGCAGTGGCCATTGACTTAACCCTTGCAGAGGCAGATGGCAATTTTCAGTTGGCAGAGCCCCTTCAGGGTCATAAATTTGACCATGGTTTGGGGGGCATTTCATGACCATTTCGGCCCACGGTGCTAGGAATACCTATTCCCAGGTCTGGCGAAGATTTCACTGATAGGCCACTCAGTGTCCTGCTATTATTGGACTAGGCTTCATTAACAGTGCCACTAGTCTTCAGACCACCCGTCTCACTAGTCTCTTATGGTCCAGGAAAATATTCCCTCTTGTTGCTTCTTCCCATATCTAGAATTACACCATTAAATCATTGATCTTATATGGAACTATATATCATCATTTTATCAGAGGCTCAGTCACACATTTGGTAATGCAAGAAACAACAATTTTGTAAAACAGGCAGTATAAAAAACAATATAGCTAGCAGATTAGTAAGGTCATAAGCAAGAACATAAGTCAAGAACTTCCATTAGGTGCAGCCCAGTATATCCTAGGTCATCTGACTTAGTCTGTTCTGTACCAATCCTTATCTTTAAGGGAAATTATATATTGGCATTGTCCATAAGGCACCCAGCCCAGTTTCCTAGTGTTACTAGACTGAGTATCCCTAGTATGATTTAATTGTTCCCAACATATAGGAGCCTTAATTACCATAGTCTGGTGTTACATAACTACATAAATCCATCCCATAATTGTGGGAGGTCTTATTCCTTGGCTGAAATTTTGCTTGTTGCTCTGATTGAGCCTGAGTAATAGACAAAAACTCATATTTATAGCCAGGGTCAGAGCAGGCATTATTAATTGGCCAGGTGAGGGGATTCCATCTAGTAATATCAGTAGTGACCTGAACATGACTATAATTTTGCTTTTAAAGTAAATTTCCTCAGAGCCAACCAGTTAGAGCCTTGAAGTGGAGAAATTCACCGAGGTAACCCAGAAGTACTAGATACATGTAATTGGCCACAAACCCAACAATTGGATTGATTTTTAAAACTAGCATAGGATCGTGCTCATGATAGGAAAACATTTGATTCATATGCAAGGGTCCAAGAAGTCAAGAAAACATTATAAATGATCGTATGAGTCAGGCTGAGGATCTGGAGCAAGCTGTCTACTTCTGATGTGGTCTTCTTCTCATCCTAGCATGAGTAGTTTCTCTGTTTGAGCACTGTTTCAAGGTTATTTTGAGGTAAACCGTCCTCTCTACAGGCCAGTCCAGTGGGGGGGCCCTTTGTGAGTGGAAATTAATCCAAGAGTCAATTCCCTTCAGTTTCACTGTGCTTGAGCTAGTTAAAGAGCACCTGATAAGGGTCCTTCTGCCCAGGGTAGAGAAAGTCCTTTAAATTATGTCTTTTCCAGCATGCATAATCCCCTGGTTGCAGGTCGTGGGGCATCTGATCTTCATCCAAAGATAGATTATTGAGATAAGCTTCAGAAACAAACAGCGTGTCCTTCAATTAAACTTTACATTAATATAACGTAACAGCAAGGAACTATCTGGGAGGTGAGTCTTAGTAAATACAGACCTCCGTAAACAAAACTGGAATTTAATATTCACTGAAATATAATTTTTCTCTCTAAAATTACCCTCGTTTTTACAAAATATAACCAAATTAAGACTAGTTTGCTTGCAAAATAACTCTGGTCTTAATAAACTTGGCCTGATGATTTATATAACTATAATTGATCATATAGGCATTTTGCTTGCTGAAACTTTTATATGGAATCTCAGACTGGACTTTTAAAAGACCTCTCAGGGCTAGGAAATTCCCACCAAGAGCTTATCACAGATTTTGCCTAATAGATCTAGGTGAATTCCTCCCTTTTCAAGGTTCCTAAAATACCTTGAGATTTCTGTACCTGTTAGTGAGGTAGCCTTCCTAATTTATCTGATAAAGCTGCTGGGAACATAAGAGTTTTCAATCTCTGGAGGAAGCAGACAGAGAGAAAAGATAAATGTTTCAATTCTGCTTACAAAGGTATAATTTACCAAATTATTGTAAGTCATAATTAGTTTAAGGGGAAGGTTTTCCTTATACCTGGAAAACACAGATTTAAACCAGTAATTTTTCAGATAGAAACCATAAAAATTATAACCATATTCACCAGTTTACTCAGTCCTATGTAACTAATCCTTTTTGTTGACAGTTTTATGAAGCCATCAGGTTTCCCATTAGAATTCTTCAATTTCTTACCCAGTTCAGCATTATGGTCTGAAAGCCAGAAACTTGTATTTATCCAAAGGTCCTTTCTATAAATCTTGGGTAAGTCATAATTAGTTTAAGGGGAAGGTTTTCCTTATACCTGGAAAACACAGATTTAAACCAGTAATTTTTCAGATAGAAACCATAAAAATTATAACCATATTCACCAGTTTACTCAGTCCTATGTAACTAATCCTTTTTGTTGACAGTTTTATGAAGCCATCAGGTTTCCCATTAGAATTCTTCAATTTCTTACCCAGTTCAGCAATATGGTCTGAAAGTCAGAAACTTGTATTTATGCAAAAGTCCTTTCTATAAATCTTCTTGAAGAGGAAGCATTTTTGCAAAGGCATCAGAGTGAAATCATAACTGTCTATAATGACAAAAGACTTAAGAAGGCACGTTTAAATCTGATTACAATGCAATTGACAAAGTAACTTGGTTACTGCTGTGACATACAACACTTGCAGTAATAACTAGAATTATGACTGATAACATTTTACCAGGACATATCAGATTTTTAGGAACTCAATATAACCTCTAGAATATCTATATTAGTAACATTTACCATACAATATAACCTAAGAAAGTTTATTACTTATTTGATAATACTTCCCATGTAATTTAACCTACCAAATGAACCTAATTAGTTTAATATCTCTCATTGGGATGTTTCAGGGGCCCTCTGAAGCATCCCAAAGTTAGCTAGAGGTCAAAAGAACTTCATTAGAATTTGATTTAGGAAGTTTTGTCAAAAAATATCAAAAGGGTTTAGAACACTCAATCAGATAGGATCATAGGTCACTGTGAAACAACAGTTATTCACTTAGCCAAAGTAACAATAAAAGATTTCAAAGGCAAATATAGAACAGATCACTTAAAAGGTAAAGAAACTCAAAATCTGTTATCAAAAGCAGTTCAACATCTTATGAAAACTTGTCCTCTTAACAGAGAGAAAAGCCAAATTCAAGTTTTGTACCGCTTTACCTTTAAAATTCATTTACTTGGGACTTCCCTGGTGGCGCAGTGGTTAAGAATCTGCCTGCCAATGCAGAGGACACAGGTTTGAGCCCTGGTCCGGGAAGATCCCACATGCTGCGGAGCAACTAAGCCCGTGTACCACAGCTACTGAGCCTGTGCTTTAGGGCCTGCGAGCGACAACTACTGAGCCCGCGTACCACAACCACTGAAGCCCATGTGCCCTAGTGCCTGTGCTCCTCAACAAGAGAAGCCACCGCAATGAGAAGCCTGCGCACTGCAACAGAGTAGCCCCCGCTCACCGCAACTAGAGAAAGCCTGCGTGCAGCAACAAAGACCCAATGCAGCCAAAAAAGAAAAAAAAATCATTTACTCAATCAAATTTATTTTAAACTCAGTCAGTCCTAACCATGCACAAAACTCTTCTCAGGATCCACTTTCCACAAACCTTTTCATCACTTTCTGTATCCATCACTTTACTTTTCCATTCAGAAATAGCCAGCCCTAAGTCAAACCTACTTCCTTTTCCCTTAATAAAATGCAACTCCATTCCTCATACCTTCTTTACTGAAAACATACATCCTACTTTCCTACTGTATACTGACATGTTTTCTTATTATTTCTATTATCTTTTTTTTTAGGCACCAAAATTTTTATTAACCCAACTTCTTGCTCTCTTTTAACATTATAAACCAAATTAATCTCTTTTTGATCCAGAGTTGTGAGGGGAACATCAAGTTACAATGCACTTTTATGTTTCTCTGGCCCCTCTCAACCTCTGGCTGTCACTTCTCTCGTCCTTTCTTGGCTATCCCTTAACAATATATTCCAACCCCTGTAAAATAGGGACTAAAAGTACCAACCTCATTGTTCTGAGGTTTAAGAGAATGCCAAGCACTAAGCCGGGCTCTCAGAAGCATTCAAACTCCAACAGTTCCTCCACACCCTTTGACATAGCTCCTTCTCATCTGTCATGGGCTGAGGAACCATTTTTGTTGACAGTTTTATGAAGCCATCAGGTTTCCCATTAGAATTCTTCAATTTCTTACCCAGTTCAGCAATATGGTCTGAAAGTCAGAAACTTGTATTTATGCAAAAGTCCTTTCTATAAATCTTCTTGAAGAGGAAGCATTTTTGCAAAGGCATCAGAGTGAAATCATAACTGTCTATAATGACAAAAGACTTAAGAAGGCACGTTTAAATCTGATTACAATGCAATTGACAAAGTAACTTGGTTACTGCTGTGACATACAACACTTGCAGTAATAACTAGAATTATGACTGATAACATTTTACCAGGACATATCAGATTTTTAGGAACTCAATATAACCTCTAGAATATCTATATTAGTAACATTTACCATACAATATAACCTAAGAAAGTTTATTACTTATTTGATAATACTTCCCATGTAATTTAACCTACCAAATGAACCTAATTAGTTTAATATCTCTCATTGGGATGTTTCAGGGGCCCTCTGAAGCATCCCAAAGTTAGCTAGAGGTCAAAAGAACTTCATTAGAATTTGATTTAGGAAGTTTTGTCAAAAAATATCAAAAGGGTTTAGAACACTCAATCAGATAGGATCATAGGTCACTGTGAAACAACAGTTATTCACTTAGCCAAAGTAACAATAAAAGATTTCAAAGGCAAATATAGAACAGATCACTTAAAAGGTAAAGAAACTCAAAATCTGTTATCAAAAGCAGTTCAACATCTTATGAAAACTTGTCCTCTTAACAGAGAGAAAAGCCAAATTCAAGTTTTGTACCGCTTTACCTTTAAAATTCATTTACTTGGGACTTCCCTGGTGGCGCAGTGGTTAAGAATCTGCCTGCCAATGCAGAGGACACAGGTTTGAGCCCTGGTCCGGGAAGATCCCACATGCTGCGGAGCAACTAAGCCCGTGTACCACAGCTACTGAGCCTGTGCTTTAGGGCCTGCGAGCGACAACTACTGAGCCCGCGTACCACAACCACTGAAGCCCATGTGCCCTAGTGCCTGTGCTCCTCAACAAGAGAAGCCACCGCAATGAGAAGCCTGCGCACTGCAACAGAGTAGCCCCCGCTCACCGCAACTAGAGAAAGCCTGCGTGCAGCAACAAAGACCCAATGCAGCCAAAAAAGAAAAAAAAATCATTTACTCAATCAAATTTATTTTAAACTCAGTCAGTCCTAACCATGCACAAAACTCTTCTCAGGATCCACTTTCCACAAACCTTTTCATCACTTTCTGTATCCATCACTTTACTTTTCCATTCAGAAATAGCCAGCCCTAAGTCAAACCTACTTCCTTTTCCCTTAATAAAATGCAACTCCATTCCTCATACCTTCTTTACTGAAAACATACATCCTACTTTCCTACTGTATACTGACATGTTTTCTTATTATTTCTATTATCTTTTTTTTTAGGCACCAAAATTTTTATTAACCCAACTTCTTGCTCTCTTTTAACATTATAAACCAAATTAATCTCTTTTTGATCCAGAGTTGTGAGGGGAACATCAAGTTACAATGCACTTTTATGTTTCTCTGGCCCCTCTCAACCTCTGGCTGTCACTTCTCTCGTCCTTTCCTGGCTATCCCTTAACAATATATTCCAACCCCTGTAAAATAGGGACTAAAAGTACCAACCTCATTGTTCTGAGGTTTAAGAGAATGCCAAGCACTAAGCCGGGCTCTCAGAAGCATTCAAACTCCAACAGTTCCTCCACACCCTTTGACATAGCTCCTTCTCATCTGTCATGGGCTGAGGAACCAATGAACCTGTAAACCAAGAACATGGGTATAAAGTCCATAGGCCAAGTGAGGGCCTGGATAGTAAAGTGCATGGGCTTTGTGAACACCACTGCCAACTTCCAGCCTAAGGAAGGACTGACTGAGTGAGCAGTTCCATAACCCCTGGCCTCATGGCTCCCTGTGGGTAACTCCCGTGTACCTCTGTCATGACCAGGGCTTGAGGAGGGACTTCTCAATTCCCCCTGCCACACTTGGAACAGTATGAGGGATGCAGCAGAGGCCAAAGACTGAGTGACTAGCCCCAGGGAGTTGATGGGGAACATTATCAAACCAATCTCAAAGGTGGTGCCATTTGCTCTTGGGGAGGAGAGGTGGGACCCAGTGATCAGGTTTGAAGGGGCCATCACAGTACATGCCCAAGTACTGGGCCTGCTTCTCAGTCAGCTTGGTCAGCTTCACATTCAACTTGCCCAGGTGGGCTTCAGCCACTGCTTCATCCAGCTTCTTGGGCAGGAAGTGGACCCCGACGGGATACTTGTCTGGGTGGGTCCACAGCGCAATCTGTGCCAGCACCAGGTTGGTGAAGGAGTTGCTCATCACAAAGCTGGGGTGGCCCATGGCACAGCCCAGGTTGACCAGCTGGCTCTCGGCCAGAATGATGATGCGGTGCCCGTTCTTCAACAAGTAGCAGTCCACCTGGGGCTTGATGTTCACCTCCACAGTGTTCTCATTCAGCCACTTGATGTCAATCTCCACGTCAAAGTGTCCAATGTTACACACAATGGCGTCATCCTTCATCTGCTCAAAGTGCTGGCCGAGGATGATGTCGATACAGCCCGTGGTGGTGACAAAGATGTTGCCCTCCTGACAGGCCTCATCCATGATGGTCACCTCATAGCCCTCCACGGCAGCCTGAAGCACGTTGATAGGGTTGATCTCCGTGATGATGACGCGGGCCCCGAAGCCCCTCAGGGCCTGGGCACAGCCCTTGCCCACGTCGCCACAGCCCACTACCACTGCCACCTTGCCTGCAATCATCATGTCTGTGGCCCGCTGGATGCCATCTATGAGGGACTCCCGGCACCCATAGAGGTTGTCAAACTTGCTCTTGGTGACAAGAGTCGTTGACGTTGATGGCAGGCACCTTCGGGATCTCGTTGGCCATCATCTTGTACAGGTTGTGGACCCCCGTTGTGGTGTCTTCAGAGATGCCTCGGATGCCTGACAGGAGCTGTGGGTACTTGGTGTGGATGAGGTTGGTGAGGTCACCACCATCGTCCAGAATCATGTTGAGGGGCCCGTCCTTGAAGTACAGCATCTGCTCAATGCACCACAGATATTCCTCGTCCGTTTCACCCTTCCAGGCATACACTGGAATGCCAGCCTTGGCAGTGGCAGCTGCTGCATGGTCCTGGGTGGAGAAGATATTGCAGCTGGACCACCGCACCTCAGCACCCAGGGCAATGAGGGTCTCAGTGAGGACAGCTGTCTCCACAGTCATGTGCAGGCAGCCGGCAATGCGGGCGCCCTTCAGTGATTTGGAGGCCGAGTACATCCCCCGCATGCGCATCAGGCCCAGCATCTTATTCTCTGCGAGGTCCAGGGCCTTGCGTCCCCAGGCGGCCAGGCTGATGTCGGCGACTTTGTAAGGCAGCTTGTCCGACATGCTGGCGGCGTTTCCGCACGGAGTGATGGACACAGGCGAAGGGTCCCCAGCCGCGGACTGGGGACAGGCGCGGGGCTGGCGGCGCCGGGTAGGGCTCTTTCTATTATCTTTAATTACATGTTTAAATTAGAATCCTCTGCTCTTAAAACCTTAATTTCTTGTGAAAACTAAGAAGTAAGCAATTATGAACTGTCTTTTACATTAGCATTCTGTAGATTAAAACCCCTGAGCTCATCTCATGGCTCCCTGTGGGTAACTCCCATGTACCTCTGTCATGACCAGGGCTTGAGAAGGGACTTCTCAATTCCCCCTGCCGTACTTGGAATAGTATGAGGGATGCAGCAGAGGCCAAAGACTGAGTGACTAGCCCCAGGGAGTTGATGGGGAACATTATCAAACCAATCTCAAAGGTGGTGCCATTTGCTCTTGGGGAGGAGAGGTGGGACCCAGTGATCAGGTTTGAAGGGGCCATCACAGTACATGCCCAAGTACTGGGCCTGCTTCTCAGTCAGCTTGGTCAGCTTCACATTCAACTTGCCCAGGTGGGCTTCAGCCACTGCTTCATCCAGCTTCTTGGGCAGGAAGTGGACCCCGACGGGATACTTGTCTGGGTGGGTCCACAGCGCAATCTGTGCCAGCACCAGGTTGGTGAAGGAGTTGCTCATCACAAAGCTGGGGTGGCCCATGGCACAGCCCAGGTTGACCAGCTGGCTCTCGGCCAGAATGATGATGCGGTGCCCGTTCTTCAACAAGTAGCAGTCCACCTGGGGCTTGATGTTCACCTCCACAGTGTTCTCATTCAGCCACTTGATGTCAATCTCCACGTCAAAGTGTCCAATGTTACACACAATGGCGTCATCCTTCATCTGCTCAAAGTGCTGGCCGAGGATGATGTCGATACAGCCCGTGGTGGTGACAAAGATGTTGCCCTCCTGACAGGCCTCATCCATGATGGTCACCTCATAGCCCTCCACGGCAGCCTGAAGCACGTTGATAGGGTTGATCTCCGTGATGATGACGCGGGCCCCGAAGCCCCTCAGGGCCTGGGCACAGCCCTTGCCCACGTCGCCACAGCCCACTACCACTGCCACCTTGCCTGCAATCATCATGTCTGTGGCCCGCTGGATGCCATCTATGAGGGACTCCCGGCACCCATAGAGGTTGTCAAACTTGCTCTTGGTGACAAGAGTCGTTGACGTTGATGGCAGGCACCTTCGGGATCTCGTTGGCCATCATCTTGTACAGGTTGTGGACCCCCGTTGTGGTGTCTTCAGAGATGCCTCGGATGCCTGACAGGAGCTGTGGGTACTTGGTGTGGATGAGGTTGGTGAGGTCACCACCATCGTCCAGAATCATGTTGAGGGGCCCGTCCTTGAAGTACAGCGTCTGCTCAATGCACCACAGATATTCCTCGTCCGTTTCACCCTTCCAGGCATACACTGGAATGCCAGCCTTGGCAGTGGCAGCTGCTGCATGGTCCTGGGTGGAGAAGATATTGCAGCTGGACCACCGCACCTCAGCACCCAGGGCAATGAGGGTCTCAGTGAGGACAGCTGTCTCCACAGTCATGTGCAGGCAGCCGGCAATGCGGGCGCCCTTCAGTGATTTGGAGGCCGAGTACATCCCCCGCATGCGCATCAGGCCCAGCATCTTATTCTCTGCGAGGTCCAGGGCCTTGCGTCCCCAGGCGGCCAGGCTGATGTCGGCGACTTTGTAAGGCAGCTTGTCCGACATGCTGGCGGCGTTTCCGCACGGAGTGATGGACACAGGCGAAGGGTCCCCAGCCGCGGACTGGGGACAGGCGCGGGGCTGGCGGCGCCGGGTAGGGCTCTTTCTATTATCTTTAATTACATGTTTAAATTAGAATCCTCTGCTCTTAAAACCTTAATTTCTTGTGAAAACTAAGAAGTAAGCAATTATGAACTGTCTTTTACATTAGCATTCTGTAGATTGGTGAACATAAATACCAGTGATAATTTTTTTTTTTTGGCTGTGTTGGGTCTTCATTGCTGACCAGTGATAATTTCTAAAAACATTTGCTTTCTTATAGAGAACATCTCAGGGTTGCACCAAACATATTCATTAATAGTCCTAAATACCTTTAGTTTCTCTGTTTAGTAATTGATGTCTCAGTATCTTACTTTATTTGGGAAATACCCAGCTATTCAACAAACTTCCATCATTTAACTTAATTTAACACATTACCAAATATCTGGAGAGATGATCCTCAAGTAGACATTCCTAAAAGTTCACCCAAAACTCTTATCTCATTTGCATTTTCTTTCCTTAAAAGTCTCTTCACATCGAGTTACTTTCCTTGCTGACAAATTTGTAACAGCTATAACAAGATTTTATTTAGCTTATATTAAACCTAAGCACAGTAAAGGTATTACACTTAATGTTGGTGACTCTAAAGGCATGTTTATATTAATTAGATCAACAAACTTAAACATTAATACCAGATATTAATTTAATACTGAATATTTCCCAGTTCACGTGAACCTGAAATTCATTTAGCTTAATCTCTCTCGTATTTAGAATTGTTTGATTTGTAAGTGCTTACTTTTCTTTAAGCCAATTAAATAGAGCTCATTTACAAATTAACCTCAGCAATATTATCCAAAGACAAAGACATATACTGAGACATATATATATATAGACAGACACAACGAGACATGTAGCTTCATTTTCTAAACTTAGTCATGAATCAGATATCACAATATAAAATTCACTAGTTTATAAATAACAGTTGGAATAAGTAAAATTTGTAAAGGCTTCTTCCCATTTTTCCCTCAGTCTCAGGAATTAGAGGTAGTCTAGATAAGTGTTCCTGAGATCCCTGGTCTTGAAGGCACAGGGAGAGAAAATCAAGTTCTCCTAGTAGGACTTGTTCCCACAGGGTCAGAATTCTGAAAAGACGTTTGATCAAGCTTGCTTTTACTAACTGTATATGCAAAGAGAACCAGTTTTGGAACCAGTTTTCAAGAGTTTTACCTAAACCAGCTTTCTCTGGAGTCTAAACAATATGGTGGCCACACAATGTTATCCCATTTCACAAGGCAGAATGGCCATCACAAATCATAACACAGAACACAAAGTATAAAACACACGCAGGCCCGGCTGTACTAATCAGCCAGTCCCTTAAATACAAGATTTCAGTCTCTCAGAAAAGCTCCTACAGAGACACAGAACTTCAGATCCGAGTACTAACAGAGTAAAGGGAAATATCTCATGTCTTCAAAGATTTCAATGGTAAGAAAGGAGTCCAGGTTGAAAGAAAAGGGGAAGTAGGGGGAACAAAAGGGATGGCCTTACGGACGTCTCCTGCCAACTGCAGACACCCAGGCATTACGGGACTTTTCCCTGTGCTTCCAGGAAGGGAGGACAGGAACTCAGACCTAGCAGAGACCAGAACCAGAATTTCAGTTCTCTGCCCACCGGAGGTGATCAGGCTCCGACCCTCAGATCAGGCTGAGGCCCTTAAGCCACACTCTTGCGTCCAGGACGGGGACAGAAGAAAAAAGAGTAGGATAGGAGGGGTTGAAAAGAGGAAAGAGAGAGGAAAGGGGAAAGAGGTCAATAACATCTCTTGTTCCTTACCCGGTCAGGGCACTCTGGCCAGTCGTTCGTGTCAGGAGGAGACCAGGAACAAAAGGGTCCTAGTTGCAGCTGCTGGGTCTGGTCCATCACCGGACAAGCTGGTTCCCGAGTACCCCAAGTGGTGAGAATGTCAGTCGTAGTGAAGAAGAGGCCCCACCAGAGTCGCCATTTGTTGCAGGAAGGGGGACCCCTTCCAGGGCCGAGAGTGGGCTCTTGTCTAACACTCGGAAATGAATTGTCCAAGGAGACACATGTTCTGACAAAGCAAGAGACTTTATTGGGAAGGGGCAGCCAGGTGGAGAGCAGCAGGGTAAGGGAACCCGGGAGGACTGCTGTGCCACATGTCTCACAGTGTCGAGTTTTATGGTGATGGGGTTAGTTTCCAGGTTGTCTCTGGCCAATCACTCTGACTCAGGATCCTTCCTGGTGGCCTTCCTGAATTCAGACCAGACTGAAAATTTATAAATCTATATTTATAAATACTATATGGACACAATTTTATAAATCTGCTTTTGATCTCATTTACAGATGAAAAAATAGAGACAGAGAAAGATTAAATATATTGCTAAGTTCATCTAGTAAGCCAAGAAAGAGACTGGCCCTGGAACACACATCTGTGGACTTCCGGTTATTCTTACTAGATTCCTTGACTGGCTTATATGATTTAGGAGGGACTTGCTCCCCACATCTCACCTTCTAGAGGTTTTCAGAATATGTTTCAGGGATCTTCCCTTAGTGAAAGCTGCTTACAGAGAAATAGGCTCCAGCCACGTTTACATGCAGCCAGGGTGGGCAGCACAGGCCTTTTCAGGGAACAGGAGCAGAAGGTCCCAGAAGGCAGGCAGGGCAGCCATGCAGGCAAAGGGGGAAGGCAGTCAGCCCTGGCAGCTGCTGCCATGACAACAGTCTTCAGGGGTGTGCCTTTCTCTGGGGGATCTGAGGAAGCCCAGGGTGGGTTTCTGGTTCAGGGATCCCGTCTCCCTGGTGAGGCTGTACTTCTGTGGCAGATACAGAGTCCCCCTGCCCTCTGAGAGCCTCTCCAGCACAGACCCCACGGAGGTCTGGTTTCCCTTTGCAGGGCCCGTCTGTCTGGACTTGGAGTTGCAGAGTTCTGCCCTCTCCAGCCCAGAGGTTCCCCCTGCTGCTACTGCCTCTGCATTCTTTCCTAATGACACCCATGGCGGTACTTTGGTCTTAAGACTTGCTGCCTGGGACTGCAGCAGGCTCTGTCCAGCCTGGGGCTCTCAGGCTCACCTCCCCGACCCCTGCCCTGGGGGAAATAGCCAAGTGGGAAATGCAATGACAAGAGCCCCTCTTTTCTGCTTCTGGCCTCATCCTAACTGAGCCTACAGACAGACAGACAGACAGACAGACACACACACACACACACACACACACACACACACACACACCCTGCATATGCCCAGAGAAACAAGCAAGGGACTCTGAAGAAAGGTGGGGTGGCAACTCAGGCTGCTGGGAAACACTCAGGGACAGGGAAGGCTGGTCCAGACCTGGGCTGAAGGGAGGCAGTACCTGGCTCTGGGCTGGGCAGGACTCAGGCTGTCACTGGCTGGAGGGCTCTGGAGGCTGGGAGCCTTCTACCCCTCTCCATGCCTCTCTTTGTGTCCTCCTCCTTCTCCCTAAAAGATGGGGTCAGGGGCTGTGGTGAACGAGGTCCCTTGCAGCTCTAGGATGCTCTGACTCCACACTGCCCACTGTGGTGAGGTGAGAAGGGGCTTCTCTTAGGAACACCATTTGGCCTGAGTGGGGGCCTCTCCAGACTGGCTGCTGCTGCCTTTCCCAGAATCCAGATGAGCTCAGAGCACAGAACTCTTCCCTCCTGGGCCCCAGCATACTCACAGCCTTACTCACTCTTGGCTTCAGGGACTCTCAAAAGGGTCCAAAACAACCCTAGTTGTTGAAGTCGTGGTGATAGAGGTTGGAATAGAGGACACAGAGTCACAATCTCGTATATATGGTTCACCGAACTTATATTTAATGAGTGTTTGTTCTATCCTGTGTCCTATATAGGCCGACAAATAAGACACGAATGTCCCCAAGTAGATCACTGATTTATATGGGAGATAGACATCTAAACATAGTTTTAACACATGACGATAATAAAGTCTCATCACCTGGTGATTTAGGAACACCGGGAAAGAACACCTAACTCAGCTTGCTCTGATGAATGTCAGGGAAGTCTTCTAGGATTAAGTGATACTTTAGTTGAATTTTAATGATTGAATAGGATTTTGCTTAACAGAGAAGGGGAGGGCAATCTAGACAGAAGGGGCAGCAGGAGAAAGCTTGAGGCAAAGGCATGGAGGTTTGGCCTCAAAGATCTGACTGGACCAGACCAGTCAAAGTCTAGCAAGAATTCAGATGACACATGTCCATTACAGAGGCCAGTTTAACAGTGTACCCCATGACTCCACAATTCCACTTCTAGTCACCAATCCTAGAGAAATATTTACACACATGCACAAGGAAGCAGGCACGCAAAAGTTCATTGCAGCATGTTTGTAATAGCAAAGCATTGGAAACCACCTAAATCTCTATCATCAAGGAATAAACTATAGTATATTCACACTGCAATATATGCAGCAGTTACATATGAACTAGATATAGATCTAATGTGTGCTTTTTTCAACACACCAAGCAATTGACAACTCTGACACTGAGGGAGTGTCAGATCCCACAGGTTAAGGGCTCAGTCCCATAAAACTGTGCCCTCCCGCTTTTCAGATGCCAACCTTAAGTCCAGGTTGTCACCTGTGCTTCCGACCGACCAGTTATAGATCAGAGGTTCCCATGACCCCCCTCCTCCTCGGGTTCAATGCACTTGCTAGACTGGCTCACAGAACTCAGAGAAACATTTACTTAATGTTTTCCAGTTTATTTTAAAGAAATGAGATGGATAGCCAGATGAAGAGGCACAAAGGGCGAAGTCCCGAAGGGTCCTGAATGCATGAGCTTCTGTTCCCAAGGAAGTGGAGTGTGCCACCCTCCCAGCATGTGGATGCATTCACCAGCCTGGAAGCTCATCAAATCTTGTTCCCCTTCCCAGAGGTCCTTGGGGCTGAAAGTTCCAATTTCTGCTGACTAGCCCCATCTTGAGGCTATCTAGGGGCCCCACCCCCTTAAACTTGAATTATTTCTCCATATACTTTGCTCATTTTCTATTGGTGAGTGGAGATTTATATTTTTCAAAGATATCTCAAATCTGTAATATATGTT
Organism: Physeter macrocephalus; assembly: GCF_002837175.3. NCBI lineage: Eukaryota > Metazoa > Chordata > Mammalia > Artiodactyla > Physeteridae > Physeter > Physeter macrocephalus. Next base: position 79,365,962 of record NC_041234.1, on the reverse strand, counting down.
TTAAATATTTCATCCCAGTTTCTCATGTGCCCATTAATATTCTTTGAGCTTTTTCTAACTTTAAAGATTTTAAAAGAGATAATTCTTTATTAATTTTTCTGATTGCAAAAGCATTCTTGTGGTTAAAAAAAAATTCGAACTTAACAAGAGTGGGGCATGAGAGTGGGGTAGTGTTTATAACTTTTCTGAATTCCAAAAGGTGAATGCCCCTAGACTCAGCAGTAAGACAGAAGGTGTGAAATTTTGGAGCAAGCAAGGCATATGGTTAGGAGGCCTGATTTAAGAGTCAGACAAATTTAAGTTCAAATACAGGTTTCTCCACTTATTGGTTGTGTGACCCTATATAAGTCACCCAAACTTCCTGAGTTTCAGTTTCCTCATCTATAATAAGGATGAATGCCTTCCTCAAAAAGTTGTAAGGATTAAAGATCCCACAGGTAAAGTACCTGGCCCAAAGTAGGTTCTTGCTAGTTTTGAATTCTTTCCCCAACTCCAAACAAAGCTAGTGCTCTTTCCTCTACCTTATGCTTTTTGAGGGGACCTGTCCATTCATGTGGCCTTCAGACATAAGCCTCTGAAATCAGAGAACAATTTTATCTTCACTATAGACATTACTGTCAAGGGGTGTGGTTGATGGAATGCCCATGTGGATGAATGTCATGGCACATGTGCAAAGAAAAATAAAGGAATAAATAAAATATATGCTATATAAGATATAACGACAAACAGGGACTTCTCTGCTGGTGCAGTGGTTAAGAATCTGCGTGCCAATGCAGGGGACACGGGTTTGAGCCCTGGTTGGGGAAGATCCCACGTGCCGTGGAGCAACTAAGCCCATGCGCCACAACTACTGAGCCTGTGCTCTGGAGCCTGCGAGCCACAACTACTGAGCCCATGTGCCACAACTACCGAAGCCTGCACGCCTAGAGCCCATGCTCCTCAACAAGAGAAGCCACTGCAATGAGAAGCCCGTGCAGCAATGAAGACCCAACACAGCCATAAATAAATAAATAAATTTATATACTAAAAAAAGATATAACAACAAACATATAAATGAATACATAAAGGCATCTGAATGTATAATATATAAATATATAAAGTAATATACATATATACTATATAAAAAAGTAAACTGACAAATTATATAAAAGGAGATATATGTACACATACAATGTAAGTACATGCATGTTGTAGGGGAGGAAAAATAATTTTCCCTCTACCCTTCTAGGACCTTGGCTGAGACCCCCCTCTGTCATAAAAGATTAACAGGAGAAAAGCAAACAGAAGTTTGATACCATGTATACCTCCTGTATACATAAGAGATACCCAGGAAAACTGAGTAACTCCCTGAAATGGCCCAAACTACCGCCTTAAATACCATCTTCAGCTAAAGACAAAAGAAAGTGTTTTGGGGAGGGGCAGTTATGGGAGGCTATCAAGTAGAATACAAAACCTCAAAGACGTTTAACAGGATTAGAATCTGAAATCCACACAGGTGCATTATAGTTTCCACTGAAAACAATTTTACTCTCTACAGACACCCCCATTTCTATCGGAGATAATCAACATAAGACTAATTTGTTTGCAAAATAAGTCTAGTAAGGGAAATCTTTGTAAGAGTGTCTCCCTCTTGGTACCAGGAAGAGGAGGATGACAAAATCTCTAGAAATTCATTGAGAGGGAGCAAACAAAGCTACATAACAACCACGCTCTTGTTTACTGTGCTTTGCCTGATAATGAAACCATGCCCCATAGGGTTAACAGAAGCTGGCGCCTTAACAGAAATCCTTGAGTGTGTCTTACAGAACAGCAGATAAGGGAACAGCTTGTTAAAAAACCCTCTGCTTGTAATCTGCCTGTACTGATTAAGCTTGCTTTAGATATTTTTTTCTCTTTTTTTCCCTTTAATTGCATACCCTCCAAGCTTAGGTAATATATCATAAGACTTCTTAACCACCCCTACAGATAAAGCCTCTGACGTATGGGTCACTATAGTAACGAGGCTTAAGTTGTTTTCCAGGAACTTGGAGTAGGTCCTGTCCAGTTCAAGCTGGCTAAAACTGGTTGGGACCACCAATCCTAAAACTAGGCCTGTGCCGGTATCTGATGAAGGACCTTTTAACATCAGAGGGCTGAAAACTCCACCCTTAGATCATGCTAAACACCTCCATTTTTTTTTTTTTTTTTGTCATGAGACATTCCACCAAGATTTACTAAAGGAAAAGCAAGGATGAACATCTCTCTCCAGGTACATTCTATTGGTGTTTGATACCCCTAATGCCATGGTCAACTTTCCACGTTAACCCTTCCTTGACTCAGATTTTCTACTCAGTTCATCTATTTTCAGATTTTTGCCTAAAAGGAAAACATTTCTACTACATACTATCCTCAGTAAGAAGGTAGAATTCGATATACACTGTTTTGCTTTACAAAATCTTTCAGAAACTCACTGACTTTCTAAGTATTGGGATATTGCTTTAAAAGTACTTAGGTGTTTTGTTTTGGTCTTATTCATCACACTCATATAAAGCTATAGAATCATGCTTGTTACTATCATCTGATAATATGAAGATTGATAGAAGTCAGGAGGGAAGCTACCTGTCATTTTGTACTGGCTTAGATCTAGGACCATGGCTTGTCCTATTCTGACATAAAACATTCCCAGAGGATTGTCTTTCAGGACCCAGAAGAAAAACTATTTACTATTTATTATTACCCACCAAACTGGGAAAAGCCTTGACTTTTATTTTTTACTTATTTATTTATTTATTTTTAACATCTTTATTGGAGTATAATTGCTTTACAATGGTGTGTTAGTTTCTGCTTTATAACAAAGTGAATCAGCTATACATATACATATATCCCCATATCTCCTCCCTCTTGCGTCTTCCTCCCACCCTCCCTATCCTACTCCTCTAGGTGGTCACAAAGCACCAAGCTGATCTCCCTAGCACCTCCATTTTTTAACATACATCCCATGAAGAAGCACATAACTCAGATATGCCTGCACAGAACACTAGTTACCTAACCTTTTCCCTACCTCCAATCACCTTTCCCCATGCCTAAGACCACCCTGCTTCTTTATCCCATAAATATCTCAAGCCCCTCAACATTGGGAAGGTAGATCTGAGACTTGTTCTCCTGTCTCCTCACATGGCTGCCTTGTGAATAATCTTGTCCTCTGCTATAAAACCTCAGCATCTCATCATTGGCTTGCTGAACATCAGGCAAACGAGCCTGGTTCAGTAACAGTAAGCCCCCGAGACTGCCCCCACCCCCACCAACATCTTTTGTCTTTAGCTGAAGATAGTATTTAAGGTGATGGCTTGGGCCATTTGGGGGAGCAACTCAGTTTTCCTGGGTATCTCCTATTTATACAGGAGGTATACATGGTATTAAACTTCTGCTTGTTTTTCTCCTGTTAATCTGTCTTTTATTAACAGCAGATCTCAGCCAAGGCCTTAGAAGGGTAGAACGAATTATTTTTCTTCCCCTACACAGTTAAAGGCTTGTTAATATAACCAATGTTTCTAACTGTGTCCTGTTACAAGAACGGATTCTTATTGAACCAATGCAAATAACTACATTGCCATGAACACTACCCAGTAAGTTTCCGAACTCTGGAGGGATCAGACAGGTAGAAAAAGTAACTGTTTCACCTTTGTTCATAACGGTATACTTTACCAACTAGCTGTAGATCATAGATAGCTTAAGAGAAAGTAAAAAGAGGTTTCCTTAACTTTGGCAAACAAAACATTAGAGAACCAAGATGTTTCAAAGTCATAAAAAATTATAATCATCCTCGTTAGTTGATTCAATCCCACGTAAATTAACTCTTGTTGATCTTTTGTTAGCAGTCTTATGAATCCAGCTGTTTTTTACACACACACTGTATTTTATTTTTACAAGAGATAAATAAACTGACACCAAGCATTGTAAATGGATGACCACAACAAAAGCAACAATGACTGCAATTACCAAACACAAAACACACTCATACTATGTCATAATAATTTTTTGTATGATTTGAATCTTTTAAAATTTATTGGGACTTGTTTGATAGCATACAATACAGTTTATCTTAGTAAATGCTCTGGGTGCACTTAAAAAGAATGTGTATTCTGCTGTTGTTAGGTGGAGTTTTCTTTAAACGTCAATAGGGACAAATAGGTTTACAGTTGATCGAGTCTTCTTATATCCTTTCTGATTTTCTGTCTATCTTTCCTATCAATTTTTGACAATGCGAGTGATATTAGAAATCTAATATAACTATGAATTTATCTATTTCTCTTTGTAGCTTTTGCTTCATGCATTTTGATGTTCTGTTATTAGGTACATAAACATTTAAGATTGTGGGGAAAGGATTTTATTTTTAATAGAGTTAGGTCAACTGTACTCCACCTGGAAAAAACTTGTCTTCATCCTACTTTACATTATATATGCTTTTTAAAGTTGTGAGGTTTTTTTTTTTTTCAGATGGATTGTAAATCTAAATGAGAAAGGAAAAATCATACAGCTTTTGGATAACAAACACAGGAGCGTGTCTTCAAAACCCTGTGGTAGGAAAAAACTTCATTAAAAGTTTATAAAAACTAGTAATCATAAAAGGAAAACTGTTAAGTTAAAATACATTAAAATAAAGAATATTCATTAAAAAAATAAGAAAGTGAAATAGTAGCTGTTAGAATATCTATAAATCATGTATCTGTCAAATAACTTGTATCCATAGTATATAAAAATTCCTTCAAATCAGTAAGCAAAAGGCAGACAACCCAATTTAAAAAATGAGCAAAATATTTGAACAAGCACTTGACAAAAGTCAGTATCTTAAAAAAAAAAAAAAAGGATGTATTTAAAGTGTGATTCACATGATATAAAGACTGTTGGTATAAAAGTCAAAGCATTGTAAATGGATGACCACAACAAAAGCAACAATGACTGCAATTACCAAACACAAAACACACTCATACTATGTCATAATATTGACAATGAATCCAGTTTTTTCATTAGAGTTCTATAGATTCTTACCCAGTTCAGTGGTATGATGTGAAAGTTATCAGAAATCTGTACTTCTCAGAGTCCTTTTCATGAATCTCCTTGAAGTTGAAGCACTTTTGCAAAATCATCAGAATAAAACAGTAACTATCTATAAATGACAAGAGGCTTTAAAATGGCCATCGTTAAAGATCTGATGAGAGTACATTATAATGCAATTGATAAGGAAATTCGGTTATTTCTGTGACACAATATTTTAAGATAATAACTAGCAGTATGACTGATAACATTATACCCGGACATATCAGAAGTCTAGAATTTTCATGCAATTTCTGGAACACTTATATTAATAACATATACAAATATAACCCAAAGAAAGTTTAAAATATCAAATAAGCCTAATTAGTTTAATATCTCATTTTTTTTAAAGGAGAGAGAACAAATCTTTTGAGATTTCCCGGGGCCCCTTTGGAAAATTCCAAAATTAGTTTGAGGTCAAAAAGACTTCATTTAGAATTTGATTTTGGGAAGTTAGTCAAAAATAAGAACCTGGACGCTTGACTAAAAAGGATCAAAGATCATTATGAAGCTACTTAATTTCCAACTAACCAAAGTGAAAAAAGATTTTAAAGGCAAATATTGAGAAGACTTGGTTTTAAGTAATCAAAGACCTGATGATAAAGACAATATGAAAGCATAGGAAACTACCTTGGTAAGACACAAAATCTTTGCTTTCTAGGCAGATTATTTAAAAGGTAAAGAAAAACCTTTCACAATCTCTTATCATGAGCAGACTAATAGTCCATAAAACTTTCTTCTTATACCAGAGAAAAAGAAAATTAAGTTTCAGTTTTACATAAGTATACTATTGATACTAAAGCTTATTTTTTAAAAACCCTTATAATAAATTCATTCAATTTTAGCCAGCTTAACTACACAAGGTAAGATTATCTTCATCAAGCGGTGTGGTTGATAGAATGAATACCCATATGAATGTCATGGCACGTGTACAAGGAAAAATAAAGGACTAAATAAAATATATGCTATATAAGATATAAATACAAATATAGATATGAATACATAAAAGTATTTAAATGTATAATATATAAATATGGGCTTCCCTGGTGGCGCAGTGGTTGAGAATCTGCCTGCCAATGCAGGGGACACGGGTTTGAGCCCCGGTCCAGGAAGATCCCACATGCCGCGGAGCAACTAGGCCCGTGAGCCACAACTACTGAGCCTGCGCGTCCGGAGCCTGTGCTCCGCAACAACAGAGGCCGCGATAGTGAGAGGCCCGCGCACCGCGATGAAGAGTGGCCCCCGCTTGCCGCAACTAGAGAAAACCCTCGCACAGAAACGAAGACCCAACACAGCCAAACAAATAAAAAAAATATATATATATAAAAAAATAAATAAATTTAAAAAATATATATAAATATATAAAGTAATATACATATATACTATATAAAAAGTAAACTGATGAGTATATAAAAGGAGATATATATACACACAATGTAAGTACATGCATGTTAATATTAATTATTTTCTCTGGGTAGAGAAACTATAAGTAATTCATATCTTCTTTTATACTTGTCTACATTTGCAGATATTTTCTAGTAGAAACATGTAAATTCCACAATTAGAGAAAAAGTGAAAATAGTATAAGATCACTCAGTTTCGGGCTTCCCTGGTGGCGCAGTGGTTTAGAATCCTGCCGATGCAGGGGACACGGGTTCGTGCACCGGTCCGGGAAGATCCCACATGCCGCGGAGCGGCTAGGCCCGTGAGCCATGGCTGCTGAGCCTGCGCGTCCGGAGCCTGTGCTCCGCAACGGGAGAGGCCGCAACAGTGAGAGGCCCGCATACCGCAAAAAAAAAAAAAAAAAAAAAGATCACTCAGTTTAAACACACACACTTGCACAAACACACTTATCTTTACTTGAGACAGGGAAAAACCATCTAACTATAGGTTGCTTCTTGTGCCACCTCACCCCCAGGAAGAGGCTGATACTGTGCCAGTCCAGTGTGAGTCAGGATTGAGGTCTTCTCCCCTATCACCCAATAGTTTCTCTCCTTCCCTCTCTCGTTAGCTGTTTTCTGCTCGCAGTCTGGCTAAGGCCACCAGATGGCGCGCTTACCTCTAGTTTCTAAGTACTCTTCAAAACGTATTATCTTGGTAGAGGTCTAAAGAAAACGTTGATTTTCTACACACAGACTATGATTCAGTGAATTCAGTAGAATCGCACTTCTGTTTGAAAAATATATATTTATAGGAAAGGACAGAAGGATATACAATTGGATTCTTGCTCACTGTGCACCAGTACCACCAGCCAAAATCTGTATTTCCATGCCAATCTCTTTTCCGAATTCTAGACACATATATAACCGCCTACTAGACGGTTCCACATGGAAAAAGATAATAGTGTGGAAGCTCACCCAAATGCACAAACCAACAAGGATACCATACTTAGCAAGTCTAAATCAATTATTCCCTAAGCCCCAGAAAGCTACAATCTAAATTGGAGGCAGTGTGGCACAGTGGGGAGAACACAGAACTTGATTCAGACAAATCTGAGTTAGAACACAGGGTCTACTTCTTATTTATCTGTATAATCTTCCTCATTTGTAAAAATAATTGAGTTTATATTTCTGAATGGGAGAGGGAGGAGTCTCTGGGCATTTTGCAAGGACCCTGGACCCAGTCCCTCTACCCTGCCTCACCAGAGGGGCTCCCACTCGCAGGCGTTGTCTCCCAAGGGCTTGGGCATCCTGCTTAGCAGACAGCTCTCTCCAGGGTCCTGGACCCTCAATGCTTTCTGCTCTGGAGTTGGCCAGGCAAGTAGCTTCTTGGGCATGTGATGGGGATATCAGCCTTCTGTGTGGGCAGGGAAGTGGTGAGGGGGCCAGAGAACCAGGCTTTGGATGCTGCTGACCCTCCAACATCAACGCCTCCAAAACATCTTCACACCAATCCACAGTCTGACTACCCTGACCTCCAAGTCGTGGGCTAGGCCTGCAGTGCATAGGGGTGTTCACACATGAAGTGCCACCCCTTTTCTCCTGAGCTGTGAGACCACATGCCTTTGTAGCTCCCTTCACCTGGGGGCTCCCGTGCCTCTGGGCCTGGGCTGACGCAGACATCAGAAGCGCCGCACCAGGCACACACAGACCTAAAGTCACCGCAGAACCACCCAAACAGGCCAGGGCACATCCGAGGCCCTTCTGGGAATCTGAGCAACGTGAGTGGGAGAGGGATGGGTGAGGCCATGTCTGAGGTCTAACCCCATTTCAGGGGGGCTACTTCACTGGACTCTGACAGAAGGGCCAGCCCCTTCTGCTTCAGCCCCAAGTTACCTGGTCAGGCCCAGCCAGGTCAGACATCTGTTTGCTCAAAGACTGTCCCGACCAATGTTTCCACTTGGGAATCACTGGGCTTTATCTCCTCCCCTATAAAAGGTTCCCCCGCCAAAAAAAAGGTTCCCCAAAAGAGACGGGGAAAAGGAAAGAGAGGCAAAGTGCTCTGACCTGCAATGGGACAGTCGTTGTCCTCCTGGTGTGTATGTTCAGGACAGCCTGGCCATCAACCTAGAAGAAGTCTGGTGCCTACTGCAGACTGGAGAAGAGAAACCAAAGTGGACCCTCAATGCTTTCTGCTCTGGAGTTGGCCAGGCAAGTAGCTTCTTGGGCATGTGATGGGGATATCAGCCTTCTGTGTGGGCAGGGAAGTGGTGAGGGGGCCAGAGAACCAGGCTTTGGATGCTGCTGACCCTCCAACATCAACGCCTCCAAAACATCTTCACACCAATCCACAGTCTGACTACCCTGACCTCCAAGTCGTGGGCTAGGCCTGCAGTGCATAGGGGTGTTCACACATGAAGTGCCACCCCTTTTCTCCTGAGCTGTGAGACCACATGCCTTTGTAGCTCCCTTCACCTGGGGGCTCCCGTGCCTCTGGGCCTGGGCTGACGCAGACATCAGAAGCGCCGCACCAGGCACACACAGACCTAAAGTCACCGCAGAACCACCCAAACAGGCCAGGGCACATCCGAGGCCCTTCTGGGAATCTGAGCAACGTGAGTGGGAGAGGGATGGGTGAGGCCATGTCTGAGGTCTAACCCCATTTCAGGGGGGCTACTTCACTGGACTCTGACAGAAAGGCCAGCCCCTTCTGCTTCAGCCCCAAATTACCTGGTCAGGCCCAGCCAGGTCAGACATCTGTTTGCTCAAAGACTGTCCCGACCAATGTTTCCACTTGGGAATCATTGGGCTTTATCTCCTCCCCTATAAAAGGTTCCCCCCCCCACAAAAAAAAGGTTCCCCAAAAGAGACAGGGAAAAGGAAAGAGAGGCAAAGTTCTCTGACCTGCAATGGGACAGTCGTTGTCCTCCTGGTGTGTATGTCCAGGACAGCCTGGCCTTTAGCCTAGAAGAGTCTGGTGCCTGCTGCAGGCTGGAGCAGAGAAACCAATGTCAGACGACCCTGGAGAGGAATATGGCTTGGGGGAGCCTTTCCACATCCAGCCCCAGCACCACCCCTCAGTGTCAGGGGGCTGGATTCATTCCATCCTATAAAGCTGGCAAGTGAGTTGCTGGACCCTCAACTCACTCCAGCCAGAATCGAGCCCAATCAGCATCCATCAGGCTACCATAACCTTGAAGAATGGTCTGGAGACATGAAGATCCCCCCTAATGGCATCACACAGTGAAAAAATTAAAACAAAAGCAAAATTAAGGGCACAGGACTGGATTACCATTTTGAGATCTGATTACCAAAGGAGAACTTTGAATTTATTTCTGATGTACCTTACTCATATTGTAAGGAAGTAATGCAATGCATTACATAATGTCCACCATAGCAAATACATCTTGCTGTTTTGTCATCTCTCTTAGGTTTTTATTCTGTGTATGGTCTTGCTTTGTTGCAAAAAATATCTAAATTTTATGTAGTAAAGTTGATGAGGTTGTTTTTAATTCCTTATTTAAACATATGGTTGGACAAGCCTTTCACCTCTTTAATTCTGATATAATCATCTGTACTTTCTTCTATTTATGTCATAGTTTATTTTTACTAAAACCAGGAGTATATTGTATATAGATAGCAGTGTCTTTCCACCTTGTGTGCTCATATACAGAAAAGCAGATTTAGTGGGTCTGGGGTAGAGCCCAGGTCTCTGCTTACTTTATAGGAAAAACACTGATACCTGAAATATTTGAATAATTTTAATGTTGAATTTGGGGAAAGAATCCCTCCCCCTAACATGATCCCTTTGGAATTGCAATTCATGCTTTCTAGAGATGTGAACACACTGAAGCTAACATAGTCCATCAGACAGACTGGGTTCAGGACTGGGTCATAATTCAAAAATTATTAGCCACTATCTGTGTTTCTAGAATTAACATGATCAATAAAACAAAATCTTAGAAATCATATCTGATACAGACACATATATATGTATATGCATATATATAGTACTTTAATTACTTACAAATCTTAGATTTTTAAAAAGGAGTTTAACAGAAGTCATAACACCTGATACACACACACACACACACACACACACACACACACACACACATATAGCGCTTTAATGACTTTTGCATGTTTCTTGTTGATGTGGGGTAGGGCAGAAGGGAAATGTCCTAGTTTGAGCTTGTCTTTTTTGTTTTTTTAATATTTGTTTATTTTGGCTGTGCCAGGTGTTAGTTGCTGCACGCGGGATCTTTAGTTGTGGCATGTGTGCGGGATCTAGTTCCCCAACCAGGGTTCGAACCCAGGCCCCCTGCATTGGGAGCAAGGAGTCTTACCCAGCGGACCACCAGGGAAGTCCCTGAGCTTAGGTCTTAATTTCCGCTTTAACTTATTACATATTGAGTAAGTCAGATGAATTGGTAAGGCAAGCCTGCCAAATCCCCTGGGAGAGAACTCACCCTAAGGCAAGTGTTGGGCAATTAAAACCATAGTTATCCTTGGAGATTATTTGAGAGGGGGTTCCAATTCTGAGCACAAAGCATTGTGTCTGGCTCACATATTCATCTCCAAGCCCAGGTCCCAGTAAACTCATGTTTGTGCCCAATGGAGAAAAGGGAGGCTTTTGGGGAAAAAATAAATAGGAAAGACTATTCTGCTAAGAATTCTTTAAGACATAGAGGTCTAAGCAGCACTGGGATGGTATCCACCTGGACAGGTGTAATATTAAAGCTAGAGGAGGGGCATCCTTCATATATCTGTTAAGAGACACAGTTCAGCTTTGGCCCAGCAGGGACTCCAGAGCAATCAGTAAAGCTTTGCCCCTGGAGGACTGTGGCACCTCAGCTGTGATGGGGGCCATGAAAGGAGCAGGACCCAGGAGAAGGGGCAGCTGTACCCAGCAGACATGGCAGTATCTAAGGGAAGAGAATAGCAGGACAGGAATAGAATGTGGCACTCACCTGGAATCGCACAGGATTTGTGAGTGCAAACGAGACCTCCTTTGGGTACTATCCCCAGTATCTGAAGGGAATCTATAGGGGATGGGGTCCAGCATGTGCAAGTAGGGGGAAAAAATACAGCTCACATGACCTTTACCTCATTTGGTTCCGCAGCAGCCCTGTAAATTGTCCTATTCCTATTTAAATGGGAAAAGAATGACCCTTAAACAAATATGAGTACAGTACCTGGTTTACATTTCTGCCTAAGAGATTCAGAAAAAAAACATGGGATTTAAGTTCTGTCAAGTATTTATTAAGTGCCACATTATCTTTATAAGCTGATTGACATTATTTTTAAATTGCTTTACAATTTTTCCATTATATTGGGGGTTTTTTTTTGCAACACATGTAAAATGTGTTCATCTTGAGAAAATGAGAAATTCAGATGCAGCAAAAATGAAAAACAAACAAATCACCTGTTATCTTACCACAGATAGCCACTGTTAAGCCTTTGAAGTATATACTTTCAGTTTTTTCTTTGCATATTAATATATAAATATACATTTTTTACAAAAATGGGATACTACATATACTTTTTGAAAATTGCTTTTTTCACTTCACAATATATAATGTACATCTTTCCATGCAAATGGAGAAGACTCATGATTGAAAGAGGGGGACTTGCAGATGGGGGGCAATTTTATGCCAGTTACAAGCGAAACACCTCAAAGCCACGCAAAGTTAAGATTAGGAAGACGGGGTAAGGTATATGAGAAAAAGCAAACAAAGGTCAGGTGCTAATACTCATACCAGGCAAAACAGAATTAAAGGCCGAACACATTAAATAGGATAAGGACGGTTCCGCCTTGCCTTCCAATGCATGATCATCAATTTGTTTCGTACTCGCTTCATCTCTTCCATCTCCTCTGCTACCTTTATCATCTCCTCATTGCTTAAATTTCTGCCGTGTATGTCCCCTCTAAATTGCGGGCGGGAGCGAGCCAGCCTTTCTTTAAAGCTTCCCTCTTCTAGCTTATGTTTGCCCACTCCGCAAGGAGGCTGCTCCATGGGAGGGCGCTCCTCAAAAAGGTCCTTCCTAGACAGGCGTTCCTGAGGAGGGCGCTCTTCGGACACGAGCATCTCAGGAAGGAGCTCAGGAAGGAGTTCCTCAGGAAAGAACTCCTCCTCCGAGGATTGCTCCTCCGAAGACGGCTCCTCCGGAGACGACTTTTCGGGAGAGTGTTCCACAGGAGGCCGCTCCTCATCCGCCTTGGGCGAGCTTTGTGGCTGCTCCTCAGGCTCTTGGCAGGCTTTTTCCATGTTCAGGATGGTCTTTTTTAAGCACGGTTATTCACAGGAGACAGGAAAGGCAAAGGCGAGTCAGAATACTCGCTGTCTGGACCAAAACCCCGCCCATGGGTTCCAATACCTGCCTCTAACCGTGTCTGGGCCCGGGTATTCCAACCTACGCTGGCCGAGGGGCTCTTCGGCCCCCGGGACCCCGCCGCGTCTGGCCGTTCCCCCGCCCCCCCGCACCTTGTCACCCCCTCCTTCCGAAAGCCCACCATTTTCCCGGCAGGCCTTGCCACAGAGGCCTCTCCCGCTGGGGCCGCGGCGCGGCGGGCTGGCAGTGCCGCGGACCCGGCTCCCTCCAGCGCCCTCCCTCTCACCCCATCCCGGCCCGCTGCCCAACCCTTCCCCGACCTGGACCTCTCCCGGCGGCTGGCTCCTAGGCATCCTCTCCTCCAGGTGCCCCGCTGTGACCTGCGGAGCTGCAGACAGACGCCAAGACAGGGTAGGGGGCGGGGAGAGGGGATGAGGGAAGAACTGACTCACACGTCCCTTTTACAGGCACCAGCTGCCTCCCCCCGTGTTCCCCTCCCCCCCGCCCCATCTCAAAGCTTCGTTCTCCCCCTGACCCCCGCCAACCCCGCAATGCTCGCCATTTGTTTCCAGGCGGGAAGTGTAAGCGAAGGACTACTTAGAAGCTGTTTCTAAGTGTCCGTGTTTCCTTCCCGTGGGGGGGACCACTCACCTCCCCTCCCCACCCCCTAGACCACCATTTTCTGCGCCGAAATATGGGCGCGGGGGCGGGGCGGGGCTGGGCACAGGGGAAGGCCTGAACTCTGTGCCATCCCAATCCCAGGGGTTACTGGGCAGCACCGACACTTACACCGATTTAAGAGGGCGGAGGGGACTTACTTCCTTCTGTTTTTCCCCTCGACCAAAGGGCAATAGGAAGATGGTGTCTGGACAGGGAAAAAGGACCAGGACGAGAAGGACTTGGGCAGACACAGGCTCTGGTCACGTGATGGCCGCGCGTCACCGCCAAGCTCAGATCCCCAGTTACTTTGACCGGCGGCGGTGCTGCCGCAACCAGCCGATATTTCCTGACCCCCTAACACACCAGACATCGTCGTCACTCACCTCTCTGTTTATATTTGCCTTTTCCTGGTTACTAGAGGCGGTCAGCGTCCAGTCTTGAGGGTTATTGCCTCTTCCTCTCTGCCTCTTCCCCTGATAACACCTCTCTCCCTCATTCTCCTGTCATCAGCTACCAAGACCCATTATTTCCCCTACAGTTCAGATCCTGTACTGAAATTTGACTGTTCCTCCTTAATGAGTCACTATCATATGCCACCTCTTCCAGGTTTAATCCACATCCATAACTCCATCATGTCCGTTTAGGCTCTATCAACATGGTTTTCATCTCTTGTCACTTTCATGGGAGATAAACTTTCACTTTTCCATGACTTAAGGATTTTCTTTTGAGTCTCCAGACCTAAATCACAAATAGAAGCTCCAGTCTAAACTGGTAATCATTCAGTTCTAGAGCTCTAGAAAGAGTAAAGTTTGTGAAGTATCAATACATAAATTTAAAAAGACTGAGTACTTTGATTTTCATAAATCAAAATACACATATGTGCATCTATGTACACATAGTTTGAAAACTTATTTATTATCTGAAATGGAAGCACTTTTGGTGGAGAGCATGGCATTATTATATATATGTAGGTATGTATTTATATTACATATGTACCATATATATACTATTGAGTAATTATTATTTATAATAGAAGAAATAGATTTTGCTAGGGGTCTAAATCTTTAACCAGCAACCTACTGGTGTTGCTGGTTGAGGAAATTTATATCAATTCATTAAATCTGCAAATATTTGGGTCCTGGGACTGCTATACCCAAAAAGATAGATTCAGCACAGAGGACATTCATATTAAACTATGTAATAATTCTTTGGAGCACACACAATGTAGCAGGATTAAAATCATGCTAACACAGTTGTTATTACAAGCATGTACTTTTGGATCTAATGGTGTTTTATGATCTTCAGCTTCATACCTGCATCTCACAGCAGCCTGGATGCTACTTTATCATGCAGATGGCCTTTCTTCCAGAGAGCAGACTATACCTCTCCTTATAATTTACACTTTCAGGGTAGGTGACCATCAGATCTGTGAGGATCCTGGGCTGTTTAGTAAGTTTCCAAACAGAAATTCATACGTGGAATTTCCCATTTTACGAGCTTTTTGTCACTTTTCTCCAACATCTAGTTTACTTGGTGTTGAGATAGCAGCAAGACAGATAGATATTAGTTCACCTTTATATATTTTCCATAACTGTTTTACCTTTCAAGTTTTCAATGATATGTGTCTTTTAAACCAAGTTTCACTGTACCTTCTTTATTCTTTTCACCAAGGGTTGGCTTCATCATTTGTATGGTTTCTTTCCAAGAGGAGCCCCATTTATTCATTCTTCATTTTTATCCTTTTTTTTCCTCACATCCTGTGATGGAGAACTCACTACCTTAAGAGATACTCCAGTGAAATTTCCGACAGTTCTAATCATTCAGTGTTGTTTTTTGTTCCCCCTTTGAGCTGAAATCTGCCTCCCTGTAGTTTATGCACATTGGTCCTGGTTCTGCCCTCTGGAGTGTTACAAAACAAGTGTAAAATAACAAAAGTGCCTTTTACCCTTGACAGCCTGACACTGCCAAAGTTAATGTTCTGGTTCTTTCCCCTGCCCATCTGTGAGATACACTGGGCAATATACTTGACCTTTCTGTGACTCTCTACTTCCCATCTGCAAAATTGGAGACAAAATAGTACCTACCTCATAGGATTGGTAAGAAGAATAAATGAGTCAGTAT
The DNA here is from genome assembly GCF_002837175.3 of Physeter macrocephalus. Classification (NCBI taxonomy): domain Eukaryota; kingdom Metazoa; phylum Chordata; class Mammalia; order Artiodactyla; family Physeteridae; genus Physeter; species Physeter macrocephalus. The sequence continues at coordinate 79,350,396 of NC_041234.1, read as the reverse complement.
GTGTAAAGGACCTGGAGTAGTGCTAGTAATAATAATAATAGTATGACAGTACTAATAATACTACTAATTATCATTCTTTTATTATTAACGTTAATTTAGCCCGTGTGCCAGGCATTGAACTAATCACTATCTCATATACTATCTCATTTAATCCTTCAACAGTTATGTTCTCACCAAGACTGTTTTTTTTAGGTTTAACCTCCCCAGTTCTTTCAGCTCCTTCTGACGTGATATATTTGTTCAAAGTCACCCACCATCCTACATGCTCCTGAATTTGTAAATGTCTGAAAATACTGTATATTCTTCCTGGTGTAGCATGGAGTGATCTTACCACACCCTTCATTCTAGAATAGCCACAATACATCTACAGATGCATCCTAAGATCGTAGTAGATTTTGTGGATGCCATATAACACAGTTGAATCCACTTTAAGTTTCAGTCAACTGAGATCCCCAAATCCCTGTTAATGCACTTCTGTAAATCAGTTTACTTTTAACCCAAATGCAGAAGCTTGTATTTTTCTGGGTTAAATGTTCTCTGTTAGATTCACTCCCTCATTCTTTGTATTCAGATTCTGTCATTCAGTACATTAGCTACAAAATATTAATTTACAGCACACCATTAGTACTAAATGGGATGATAAATTCAGCAAGCTCAGGAAAGATCTAGAGGGAGATCTTCAGCAAAGATCTCTGACTCCAAATGAAAAAATTCCTTTTCCCTTTGGGTGTGGCAGCCAGGAGTATGCTCTGCCAGGCTTCCTTTCCTTTCTCAAGGTGGAATTACCTTCTGCTGCTGCTGATAGAAGACATAGTTGCCTCTGAAAGCTCCCAAACCAGTATAAATTAACCCTTGATGAGCATTTGGTAAACATGGGGGGTAGACAAGGGAGGTATGAGGAACTAGAACCGGAAAGAAGAAATGAAGACAATATCTTCATATTGGCTTTAAGTCTGCCTGACAATAGCTGATTTGAGATTCCCTTGAGAGAAAGGGCTCTCAAGAGAGCATAAGGTGAAGGGGGTTCTGCCACGGTGACAACCATTTGGTACAAAGGGACTGTGGTCTGCTACTTGGCTGCATGTGGGGGGAGGGAGGGTGGTGACGATGAAATAATCCTTCCCATGGATTTGATTTGATACTGCTGATTTAGGGTTCTTTGAGGGTTTAAGTCTAAGGAACTCCATTTTAAAAGTGAGATACCTAAAGCTCTGAGAGGTTACAAATTGTTTGCACGGAAACAGATGATAGTAAATAGCAGACATGGGATCTAAACCCTGGCAATGTGGCATGAGAGACTGAAACTCTAACCATTTTGTAAAACTGCTGCAGGGCAGTGGGCTCTAGCCATGCTTACAAGCAGCCAGGGTGGGCAGCACAGGCCTTTTCAGGGAACAGGAGCAGAAGGTCCCAGAAGGCAGGCAGGGCAGCCATGCAGGCAAAGGGGGAAGGCAGTCAGCCCTGGCAGCTGCTGCCATGACAACAGTCTTCAGGGGTGTGCCTTTCTCTGGGGGATCTGAGGAAGCCCAGGGTGGGTTTCTGGTTCAGGGATCCCGTCTCCCTGGTGAGGCTGTACTTCTGTGGCAGATACAGAGTCCCCCTGCCCTCTGAGAGCCTCTCCAGCACAGACCCCACGGAGGTCTGGTTTCCCTTTGCAGGGCCCGTCTGTCTGGACTTGGAGTTGCAGAGTTCTGCCCTCTCCAGCCCAGAGGTTCCCCCTGCTGCTACTGCCTCTGCATTCTTTCCTAATGACACCCATGGCGGTACTTTGGTCTTAAGACTTGCTGCCTGGGACTGCAGCAGGCTCTGTCCAGCCTGGGGCTCTCAGGCTCACCTCCCCGACCCCTGCCCTGGGGGAAATAGCCAAGTGGGAAATGCAATGACAAGAGCCCCTCTTTTCTGCTTCTGGCCTCATCCTAACTGAGCCTACAGACAGACAGACAGACAGACAGACAGACACACACACACACACACACACACACACACACACACACACACACACACACACACACACACCCTGCATTTGCCGCAAGGGACTCTGAATAAAGGTGGGGTGGCAACTCAGGCTGCTGGGAAACACTCAGGGACAGGGAAGGCTGGTCCAGACCTGGGCTGAAGGGAGGCAGTACCTGGCTCTGGGCTGGGCAGGACTCAGGCTGTCACTGGCTGGAGGGCTCTGGAGGCTGGGAGCCTTCTACCCCTCTCCATGCCTCTCTTTGTGTCCTCCTCCTTCTCCCTAAAAGGTAGGGTCAGGGGCTGTGGTGAACGAGGTCCCTTGCAGCTCTAGGATGCTCTGACTCCACACTGCCCACCGCGGTGAGGTGAGAAGGGGCTTCTCTTAGGAACACCATTTGGTCTGAATGGGGGCCTCTCCAGACTGGCTGCTGCTGCCTTTCCCAGAATCCAGATGAGCTCAGAGCACAGAACTCTTCCTGCCTGGGCCCAAGCATACTCACAGCCTTACTCACTCTTGGCCTCAGGGACTCTCAAAAGGGTCCAAAACAACTCTAGTCTGAAGTCTGGGTGACAGAGGTAGGGACAGAGGCAGGGTAGGCTACATAATTTGCAGGGCCCAGTGTAAAATGACAATGCAAAGCCCTTTGTTCAAAAAGCAAGGAAAAAAGTGCTATTAAAGGTACTAACATATAAAGCTTTTCTTTTTTCTGTGTTCTCTCTTTTGACTTTTTTTTTTAGTAGACTTCATTTTTTAGAATAGTTTTTGATTTACAAAGAAACTGAGAAGATACTATAGAGGATTCCCATATACTCCGTACCCAGGAGCATCTTATTAGCATGGTACATTTGTTGTAGTTAAGGAACCAGTATTGACACATTGCCATTAACTAAAGTCTACTTTATTCAAATTTCCTTTTTTTTAGGTAATGCCCTTTTTCTACTCCTGGATCCTATCCAGAATACCACATATTTTTAGTTGTCATTTCTCCTTAGGCTCCTCTTGGCTGTGACAGTTTCTCAGACTTTTACTGATTTTGATGATCTTTATAATTATGAGTACTAGGCAGGTATTTGTAGAAAGAATGCCTGTCCACTGAGATTTGTCTGGTGTTTTTCTCTTTGTTAAACTGGGGTTATGGGTGTGGGGGAGGAAGATCACAGGATAAAGTGCCATTTCATCACATCATATCACGGCTGCATGCTATCAATGTGATTTATGACCACTGATGTTGACCTTGACATGGTGCTTTCTATTATTTAATGTTGTTCTAAGTAAAGGACAGTTGAAAATTTTAACTATTAGCATAAATGATATAGTCCGTCTTTATATTGCACAATGTCAGTTTTAAATGCAAATATAAGAGCATTTGACTTATATGCAGAATCACCAAAATTGCATAATTCATATTTTGTATATGTATTCACTTCTTACCAGAACAGTGGAATGCTGCACAAAACTGACTCAACTGTTTTTATTTTACTTCTTGGTACGTGCACACGTGCACATTCTGCACACATAGAATGGAACTGGAACTGTGGGTTGTTCTATCTTTTCTTCTTTGTCATCATTTTCAACAGTAAGTGGTTGGCAAATACAAGGAAGTAATACATGTCAATAAGGATATGATTGGGTTTCTTGGTCATGTGTGGTTCTTGGAATGTGACTATGTGTTGGAAGTGAGGTTTTTTTTTAATATTTATTTTTGGCTGCGTCGGGTCTCAGTTGTGGCACGCGGGATCTTCGTTGCAGCGCACGGGCTTCTCTCTAGTTGTGGCATGTGGGCTCAGTAGTTGTGGCATGCGGGCTCAGTAGTTGTGGCGTGCAGGCTCCAGAGCATGTGGGCTCTGTAATTGAGGCACATGGGTTCTCCACTTGTGGCCTGCGTGCTCAGTAGTTGTGGTGCACAGGCTTAGCTGCCCTGTGGCATGTGGGATCTTAGTTCCCCAACCAGGGATCGAATTCGCGTCCCCTTCATTGGAAGGCAGATTCTCAACCACTGGACCACCAGGGAAGTCCCTGGAAGTAAGTTCTGAGTGGAACCAAAAAGGTGGCCTCTCCTTGCTATCAGCACTCATAGTAAGGAGATTGCCATTTTCTTGCTTTGAGTCTTGCTAAGCACCCATTCATCAAGGGTCCACTTGAATTTGGTGCTCATGGGGTATGGGGAATGCAACAAGCAAACTGGACAGCAAGAATGGCAGACACACATACTGTGTATCTTCACTCCCATCCTTTTGCTGATACTATGCTGTCTTGGTTACTGCAGCTTTATAGGAAGGCTCAAAGTCGGTTATTGTCAGTCCTCTGATATTCTTTTTCAAGATTGTTTTGACTGCTACAGATTCTGTGCATTTCCTTACAGATTTTAGGATCAGCCTGTAGATTTTCACACACAAATAAAAGCCAGCTGGGATCTTAATTGGAATTATAGTGAGTATTCAGATCTGGGGAGAATTGCCACTTTGACAATATTGAGTCCTCTGATACATGAACATGGTATACTTTGTCATTTTTCAGGTCTTCCATGATTACTCACACCAATATACTGTAGTTTTCAGTGTATAAGTCTTCAGGTATTTCCTAAAATTTATCCCTATTTACTTCACTCATTTTGATGCCATTGCAAATGGCATTTAAATTTTTCATTTTCTAATTGTTTATTTCCAGTACATAAGATATATACTTGACTTTTTTGTTTTTTTTTTGTTGTTGTTTTTTAACATCTTTATTGGAGTATAATTGCTTTACATTGTTGTGTTAGTTTCTGCTTTATAACAAAGTGAATCAGCTATACATAGATAGCTGATTACATATATACCCATATCTCTTCCCTCTTGCATCTCCCTCCCTCCCACCCTCCCTATCCCACCCCTCTAGGTGGTCACAAAGCCCTGAGCTGATCTCCCTGTGCTATGCAGCTGCTTCCCACTAGCTATCTATTTTACATTTGGTAGTATATATATGTCCATGCCACTCTCTCACTTTGTCACAGCTTACCCTTCTCCCTCCCCGTGTCCTCAAGTCCATTCTCTACGTTTGCATCTTTATTCCTGTCCTGCCCCTAGGTTCTTCAGAACCTTTTTTTTTTTTTAGATTCCATATATATGTGTTAGCATACGGTATTTGTTTCTCTCTTTCTGACTTACTTCACTCTGTATGACAGTCTCTAGGTCCATCCACCTCACTACAAATACCTCAATTTTGTTTCTTTTTATGGCTGAGTAATATTCCATTGTACATATGTACCACATCTTCTTTATCCATTCATCTGTCGATGGACACTTAGGTTGCTTCCATGTCCTGGCTATTGTAAATAGAGCAGCAATGAACGTTGTGGTACATGACTTTTTGAATTATGGTTTTCTCAGGATATATGCCCAGTAGTGGGATTGCTGTGTTGTATGGTAGTTCTATTTTTAGTTTTTTAAGGAACCTCCATACTGTTCTCCATAGTGGCTGTATCATATACTTGATTTTAAAAAAATAAATTTCTTTATTTTATTTTTGGCTTCATTGTGTCTTCGCCGCTGCACGCGGGCCTTCTCTAGTTGCAGCGAGCAGGGGCTACTCTTCGTTGCGGTACGCAGGTTTCTCACTGCGGTGGCCTCTCCTGTTGCAGAGCACGGGCCCCAGGCACACGGGCCTCAGTAGTTGTGGCACGTGGGCTCAGCAGTTGTGGCTCGCGGGCTCCAGGGCGCAGGCCCAGCAGCCGTGGCGCACAGGCTCAGCCGCTCCGCAGCACGTGGGATCCCCCTGGACCAGGACCCAAACCCGTGTGCCCTGCACTGGCAGACTCCCAACCACTGCACCACTAGGGAAGCCCCCATATACTTGATTTTTGTATAGTGACCTTTTATCCTGAGACCATGCTAAATTCACTTATTAGTTCTATTAACTTTGTATAGATTCTTAGGGCATTCTATGTACATGCTTGTAATATTCCTGCAAATAAAGAGAGTTTTACTTCTTTTCCCACCTGCACACTTTTTTTTCCCCTTGCCTTACTGCACTAGTTAAGATTTCCAGTACATTGTTGGATAACAGTGGTGAGAACAGACATCCTTGAATTGTTCCTTTCATAGGAGGAAAGTGTTCAGTCTTCCACTATTAAGTATGACGTCAGCTGTAGTTTTTTCATAGATGCCTTATTTCAGGCTGAGGAACTTCCTTTCTATTCATAATTTCCTAAGAAATTTTATCATAAGTGGGTATTGTCTTTTATCAAACGCCTTTTATGTATCTATTAAAATGGTTATAATTTTTCTCCTTTATCATGTTAGTATGATGAATTACATTGACTTTTTTTAACATCTTTATTGGAGTATAATTTGCTTTACAATGGTGTGTTAGTTTCTGCTTTATAACAAAGTGAATCAGTTATACATATACATATGTTCCCATATCTCTTCCCTCTTGTGTCTCCCTCCCTCCCACCCTTCTTATCCCACCCCTCTAGGTGGTCACAAAGCACCGAGCTGATCTCCCTGTGCTATGCGGCTGCTTCCCACTAGCTATCTATTACATTGACTTTTGAGTGCTCAACCAACTTTTCATTCCTAGGATAAACCTCACTTGGTCATGATATATTTATTATACTTCTTATATATAGATGGATTTTATTTCCCAAAATTTTTAAGAGAATTTTTGCTTTTATGTTCATGAGGTATATTGGTCTTAGATTTCTTGTAATGTTTTTGTTTAGTATCAGAGTAATTCTGGCCTCATTATATAAGAGGAGACCTGTTCCTCTACTTTCTGAAAGAGTCTATTTAAAATTGGTATTATTTCATCCTTGAATGTTTGATAGAATTCACTAGTGAAGACATCTGGGCCTGGAGTTTTCCTGGAAGGTTTTTAATAACAAATTAATTTTCTTTTATAGATAACAGACAGTGTCATGCTGGAGCTGGCTTGTACCAGCTAATGAGAGCTGATTGTTTTCATCTCTTAAGAAATCTTCATTCAGTGATGTTGCTTTGATAGCTTGAAATTGGCCATGGTTTACACCGTGGAAGTTAGGTATGCTTATGAATTAGGGGCCTTATTTTCTTCTAGAGACATGATGGTTAAAAACCATTCTTCTGTTCAGGTTTTCAATTTATTTTCTGAGTGAGTTTGGCAATTTGTATCTTTCAGGGAATTTGACAATTTTATCTGTGTTATTGAGTTTATTGATATAACATTACTCATAATATTCCCATTACTATCCTTTAAATGTTTGGAGTATTTATAATGATGGCTTCTTTCATTCTCTTTTTAAACAGTTTTATTGAGATATTGTTCACATATCATACAGTTTACCCATTGAAAGTGTACATTTCAGTGTTTCTTAGTATATTCTCAAATATGTGCAACCATCACCACAGTCAATATTAGAACATTTTCATCATTCTCAGAACAAAAGCCCATACCCTTTAGCTATCACCCAGCATCCCCCGTCATTCTCCCCAACCCAAGGAAACCACTCTTCTACTTCCTGTTTCTATGGATTTGCCTATTCTAAACTTTTCATATAAATAGAATCATGTAATATGTGTCTTTTGTGATTGACTTCTTTCACTCAGCAAAATGTTTTCAAGGTCCATAAATGTTGTAGCATGTATCAGTACTTTATTTTTTATAGCCAAATAATATTCCATCATCTAGATATACCATATTTTAAAATCCATTCATCAGTTAATGGACATTTGGATTGTTTTCACCTTTTAGCTATTATGAATAATGCTGCTATAAACATTCATATTCAAGTTTTTGTGTGGACATATGTTTTTGTTTCTCTTGGGTATATAACTAGGCGTGGAATTACTATGTCCTATGGTAGCTCTATGTCAAATATTTAGAGTGATCTTGTCAGTTTCTACAGAGATGTTCACAGGGATTCTGATAGGGATTGCATTGAATCTGTAGATCAGTTTGGGATTATTGTCATTTTAACAATATTAAGTCTTCTGATCCATGGACATAAGATGTTTTTCCATTTTTAGATCTTTAATTTCTTTCAACAACATTCTTAATTTTTTAATGTACAATTCTTAAACTTCTTTTGTTAAATTGATCACCAAGTATTTTATTTTGTTGATGCTACTGTAAATGGAATTGCTTTCTTAATTTCATTTTTTGGATTGTTCATTGCACGTATATAGAAATACAATTGATTTTTGTATATTGAAATTTTATCCTGCCACCTTGCTGGACACATGTATTAGTTGTAATAGTTTTTTAGTAGATCCTTCAGGATTTTCCATATAAAATCATGTCATCTGTGAATAAACATAGTTTTACTTCTATCCTTTCCAATCTGGATGCCTTTTCTTTCTTTTTCTTGCCTAACTGCCATGGCTAGAACCTCTAGCACAATGATGAATAGAAATGGAAAGAGCAAACATCCTTGTATTGTTCCTAATCTTAAGGGGAAAACATCCAGTCTTTCACCATTAAGTATGTTAGCTGTGCATTTTTCCTAGATGTCATTTGCCAGGTTGAGGAAGTTGTCTTCTATTTCTAGTGTGTTGTGTGTTTTTATCATGAAAAGGTGTTCGATTTTTTAAAATGCTTTTTCTGCACCTCTTCAGATTGTCATGTGGTTTTTGTGTTTTATTCTATTGATATGGTGTTTTACATTGATTGAATTTTGGATGTTAAACCAACCTCACACTCCTGGAATAAATCCCACTTGCTCATGGTGTATAATTCTTTTTATATGTTGCTGGATTCAGTTTTGTTTTGTTTCGTTTTGTTTTTTGTGGTATGCAGGCCTCTCACTGTTGTGGCCTCTCCCGTTGTGGAGCACAGGCTCCGGACGCGCAGGCTCAGCGGCCATGGCTCACGGGCCCAGCCGCTCCATGGCATGTGGGATCTTCCCGGACCGGGGCATGAACCCATGTCCCCTGTATCGGCAGGCGGACTCCCAACCACTGTGCCACCAGGGAAGCCCTGGATACAGTTTTTAGTATTTTTGTGATGTGTTTTTGCATCCATATTTATACAAGATATTAATCTGTAGTTTTCTTTTCATATGATGTCTTTGTATGGTTTTGGTAACAGGACAATACTGGCCTTATAGGATGAGTGAGGAAGTATTCTCTACTCTTGTATTTTTTAGAAAAATTTGTGAAGAAGTAGTATTAATTCTTCTTTATATGTTTGGCAGAATTCACCAGTGAAGCCATCTGGGCCTGGACTTTTCCTTCTTGGTAGCTTTTTGTTTACTAATTAATTATCTTATTATAGGTATGTTCATATTTGCCATTTTGTCTGGAGTCAGTTTTGGTAGTTTGTGTCTTTCTAGGAATTTGTTCATTTCATCTAAGTTATCTAATGTATTGGCATACGATTATTCTTAGTATTCCTTTATAATCCTTTTATTTCTGTAAAGTCAGTAGTAATGTCCTCTGTTTCATTTCTGGCTCTAGTAGCTTAAGTTTTCTTTCTTTTCAGTCTATCAGTTTGTCAATTTTGTTGATATTTACAGAGAATCAGCTTTTAGCTTTATTGATTTTCTCTGTTGTTTTTCTATTCTCCATTTCATTAGTTTCTGTCTAGTCTTTATTACTTCCTTCTTTTTGTTTGCTTTAGGTTTAGTTTGCTCTGTTTTCTGAGGTCTTATGTTAAAAGGTTAGGTTATTGATTTGAGATCTTTCTTCTTTTCTAATATAGGCATTTATGCAATACATGTCCTTCTAAGCCTTGCTTTAGCTGCATCTCATAAGTTTTGGTATGTTGTGTCTTCATTTTCGTTCATCTCAGTATAATTTAATTTCCCTTTTGATTTCTTCTTTGATCTATTGGTTATTTAGGAGCATGTTGTTTAATTTCCATGTATTTGTGATTTTCCCAAATTTCGTTCTGTTTTTGTTTTCTACTTTCATTCCATATTATCGGAAAACATACTTAATATTATTTCTAATCTTTCAAATTTATCATGGTTTGTTTTATTACCTAGCATATGGTCTATCCTGGAGAATGTTCCATGTGTACTTGAGAATAATCCTGTTATTATTGGGTGGAGTATTCTATAGATGTCTATTAGGTCTAGTTGGTTTATAGTGTTGTTCAAGTCTTCTATTCTCTTGTTGATCTTCTGCTTAGTTGTTCTATCCATTATTAAATATTGAAAATCTTCAACTATTGTTGTTGAATTGTCTACTTTTTCCTTTATTTTTGTCAGTTTTTCTTCATGTATTTTGATGCTTTCTTATTAGGTACATATATGTTTATAACTGTTATATCTTCCTGATAGATTGACCCTTTTATCATTATAAAGTGTCTATCTTTGTCTTTACTAACATTTTTGTTTTAAAATCTATTTTGTCTGATATTACTATAGCCACTTCAACTTTCTTGTGGTTGCTGTTTGTATATCTTCTTTATGCTCTTACTTTAAATCTATTTGTATCTTTGAATTTGAAGTGTGTCTCTTGTAGAGAGCATATTACTAGACTTTACAACTCTGCCTTTTATTGGATAGTTTAATCTATTCACACTTTCTGGTAATACTGATATAGTTGGATTTACTTCTGCCATTTTACTTTTTGTTTTCTATGTCTCATATCTTTTTTGTTCCTCTATTCCTCTTTTGCATTAAGTGAATATTTTCTAGTGTTGCATTCTAATTTCATTAATTTTTTTGCTATATTTTTAGTTAGTTACCATATACATATTAACTTACCAGAATCAACTTCAGATTTATAACTAACTTAATTCTAATGAGATACAGAAAAATTACTCCTGTGTAACTCTATTCCCTTTCCCCCTTTCTGTGATTTTATTGTTATAGTGGGTTGGCCAAAAAGTTTGTTTGGGTTTTTCCATAAGATGTTACGGAAACACCCAAACAAAACTTTTGGCTAACCCTATATATATATATATATATATATATATATATATATATATATATATATATATATATATATGACACCCATACATCTTCAAACCCAACAATACACTGTTATAATTATTACTTTATGTAACTTTGGAGAGAAGAAAGGAAAGCTAGTATATGTTCATAGCTTTTGTTATATTAACCTTCTAATGTATCATTTTGTTCCCAGTGAATTTAAGGTTCTTTCTTCATCATGAAAGAATTCAGAGATGAAGCAGAGAGGTTAAGAAAGTAAAGTGAGAGTTTATTTAAGCAAGGATACGCTCTCAGAGGGAGAGTGGGCAGACAGATGAGGAGCTGCTGCCCTGGATTTCTTTGGTAAGCCAGTTTTGAGGGGCATACAAATGAAGGGGTGGAATATTCACTGGAGAATGAGGAGTTTGGAGGTTGTATTCCCTGATTTTTCATCCCAGCTCCATCTTCCTGAGGGGAGGAGGGATTATTGTACTTATTTAGCTTAGATCAGGAGTGTCATGGCATCGGTGCATGATGGGTACTTCTTATCTGTAAGGCTAATTTTATTGTAATGAGAGCATAATGGTTACATTATTTTTATTGTAATGAGAGCAACAGGTTACATTCTGACATAGGAGATTCCAGTCTTTCCTCACTTTTCTTTGTCTGCTACCCGGACACTTATCACCTGAAATGTGTGGTTTCCTGTCAGTCTGGAGGTTCCTGCTTTCCTTTGTCTGCCTGTGGAACCCCACTGTTTACAAGGTGCATGCTTCCTGCCACCTGGCCCCTGCCCCCATTTCTCTGCTCATAGCTAGCTACCTGCCTGCTGTAATAATTTCTGAATCTGTTCACTTGGCTCCTCTGGATTCGAGTTACCATTGGGAGTCATTTCCTTAACCAATATAGCACTTAATAGTGTCACACATTTCTCTGAGGCTCTGTACATTTTTCTTCAACCTTCTTTCTCTCTGTTGTTCAGATTGATTAATATCTATCAGTTTATCTTCAGATTCACTAATTAGTCTGCCAGTTTAAATCCACTGTTGAATTTCTCATTTCAGTTATTGTACTTTTCAATTCCTGAATTTCCATTTGTTCTTTTTTTAAAAAATAATTTCTCTTTATTGGTTTCACATTGTCATCATATCTTCCTTTACCTCTTTAATCATGGTTCCTTTTAGTTCTGTGATTACATGTATAGCAGCTACTTTGAAGTCTTTGTTAAATCTGACATCTGTTCATTCTCATAGGCAATTTATGTTACCTGCTTTTACTCTGATGTATGACATACTTGCCTGTTTCTTTGCATGTCTCATAATTTTTTGTTGGAAACTGGACATTTTAGATAATATATTGTAGCAACTCCCCCTCCCCATCTGGGGCTTGTTATTGTTATTTTCATGTTTATTTGTTTAGTGACTAGCTAGAGAATTTTAGAGAATTTAGATTATTTTTGATGATCCAGCTGGTTTCTAAATAAATAATGCCTGTGCCCACATGCATAAGAGGTGTGAAACCTCTTGTGTTACTCCTCAGTGGGCACAGCTTTAGGTATGCCCACAGTCATCCTGGGATGACTGGTTTTGACAGGGCTCTCTATGTCCCTGACCATACACAGCTGTAAAACGCCACTGATTGCCTGCTGACTGCTCTCTTGTTTTCAACAAGGCCCTGAGGCATAAATTGTTCTGCAGACTGAGATTAATTCTGCCCCCAGGTCTCCTCCTAGCTCTCTCTTTCCCAGTTTCTCTCTGTTAAATGAGCTGACCTACAGTTTAGTCTGTATCTCCAATGAATCTACCAATGTCCTCTCAATTGCTTTTCACCATCTGTGGTGTTGTCTGACACCATTTCTGATACCAAAGGCAGTGTGTTTTTCAACACCAACCAATATTCTGATTCTTCAACTGGGTGTTCTGCAATTCAATTCAATTCTGACACTAACTCATCACAGGTTAAAGGCTCAGCCCTACAAGAATATCCCCACTTCAGACACCAGCCACAAATGGGGTGCCCTGGCTACCTACACTTCTGCCTAGCTGACTACAAATTTGGGGGTTCGCATGACCCCCTCCTCAGTTTCGATAATTTACCGGAACAACTCACAAAACTCAGGAAAATGCTTTAGTTACTAGTATTGGTTTATTTTAAATGATACAACTCAGGAACAGCTAAATGGAAGAGAGGCATAGGGCAAGGTATTGGGGGGAAGTAGAAATGCAGGGTTTCCTTGTCCTCTTTAGGCACACCACTTTCCCAGCACATTCATGTGTTCTCCAACCCAGAAGCTCCCCAAACCCTGTCATTTAGGGTGGTTTATGGACGTTTCATTACATAGGAATGATTGATTAAATCATTGACCAATGGTGATTGAACTCAATCTCCAGCCCTTCTTCCCTCTCCAGAGGTCAGGGAAGAGGGGCAGGGTGTTAGGACTGAAAGTTTTAGCTGTTGATTGAAAAACAATGCACAGCCTAACAGAGGAGAATTGTGTTTTATTCAGTGGCCTTACTGAGGACTATAGCCTGGGATACAGCCTCTCAGATAGCTCTGAGGAACTGTTCCAAAGAGATAAGGGAGGAGGCAGGATATATAGGAGTTTTTGCTGAAAAAAAAACAAAAACAAAAATAAACCCATGTACTCAAACGTCAAAAAGTTATTGCTAATCACAAAAACAGACATCTCAAGTTAATGATTTTAGTGCTTTTCTATATATCGGAAGATGCAAGAGTCTGGGCTCATTGAAATTTTTCCTTTGATATGAATCTTAACTACCTAGGGCCAATGTCCTGTTTTTCTTCATCCTGAATTCCCCTCAGGGTGCACTGTTGGGGGTGGCTGCAGTGGCTGATGGCTTGATAGTGGGCAATATCTTGTTTACCAGAATGGCAAGAAACTTTTTTTCTGTCCACACACCCCTCTAATAATTTATTTGGTCTTTGTGGCGGCCAGCCCCCATCCTGAAGCTATCTGGGGCCCCACCATGAGTCACCTCATTAGTATAAACTCAGATGTAATCAAAAGGGGCTCATTATGAATAACAAAAGACACTCCTATAAGTTAGGAAATCCCAAGAGTTTTAGGAGCCCTATGCCAGGAACTGGAGACAAAGACCCAATGTATATTTTTATTATACCACACAATACAACCTCCACTGTTTTCAAGAGCTCCTTTAGGCTTGATCTTCTTCACACTGTTAAACAAAGTCATTTCCTTTGGAATCAGATTTAGAGCTCTCTGTTTTACAGTCTGCTTCTCCCTCCAGGTAAAATATCTGAGCCATGCCTCTGGAGTTTGCAGTATTTATTTTATATTATTATAACAGGGAAGAACAAAATCTGACTCCATGATGGATCTGTTTCTTTTACTTTGACCTTAGCTTTCCATTGCTTTTGTTCTGTCTATAGCTATAGGCATACATGATGGCCTGCCTCGGGTAACCCTGCCCCTCTGCCTGAATATTAAACTAAAGTACCTTTGTTCAGCTTACAGGAAAACAGCCTAACCCTGCCCACCTGTGAATGGCTGCAGAAAAGAACAAACTAACACATACCCTACCTGAGACTGGCCAAAACCAGGAAATATTTTACAAGCCTTATGGCCTTTTTACTACTTCCTCACCTCCTCCCCATCTCTGTTCTATAAAAGAAACTAGCATCCAAACCCCGATAAGGACACTAGTCTGCCATCTTCTTGGATACCTGGCTTTCCAAATAAAGTCATATTCGTTGCCTCAACACCTAGTCTCCCGATTTATTGGCCTGTCGTGTGGCGAGCAGACCGAGCTTGGACTCAGTAACATTATCACATGATATCTTCAAATAATATTATATGACTTTGTGGATAATGGAATAACTTTACACCTGTGTATCCCCCTTCTGATCCTTTTTTCTATTGTTGTCTTACATTTTACTTCTACATGTGTTATAAACCCACAGTGCGTTATTATATTTATTACATAATAATTTCTCTTCAACAGTGTTATTGAATTATAATTTATATTCCATAAAAGTCACCCATGTACAGTGTACAAATCAATGGTTTTTAGTATATTCATAGGGTTGGGCAACCATCACACAATCTAATTTTAGAACATTTTTCGTTATTCTGAAAAGAAACCTGGTATCCATTACCAATCATACCCACCCTGCTGCCAGCCCCAAGCAACCACTAATCAACTTTCTGTCTCTATAGCTTTGCTGATATGACAATATCTTATAAATTAAGTAATAAAATATGGAGTATTTTGTGACTTCTTTCACTTAGCATATTGCTTTCAAGGTTCATCCATGTTCTAGCATATATCAGTACTTCTTCCATTTTATTGCCAGATATATTCTATTATATGATATACCACATATTGTTTATTCGGTTGATAGGCATTTGGGGTTTTCTTCCACTTTTTTATTGGCTATTATAAACAATGCTGCTATGACATTTTCCCTCAGGTATATACCAAGGAATGGAATTGCTGGGTCATATGAGAAGTCTATGTTTAACATTTTGAAGTACTGCCAATCTATTTTCCAAGTTGGGTTCAACATTTTAGATTCCCACCAGTTATGTTTGAGGGCTCCAGTTTCTCATTATCCTCACCAAAACATGTTATTTTCCATCCTTTTCATTTTAACCACCATATTGTATATGAAGAGTTTTCTCCTTTTGGTTCTGATTTGCATTTCCCCAACAACTAATGATGTTGAGCTTCTTTTCATGTGTCTATTGGTTATCTATATGTCTTTCATAAATACCTATTCAAGTATTTTGCCCATTTTTAATTGGGCTATTTGTCTTTTTATAGTTGAATTTCCAGAGTTCTTTATATATTCTGGAAATCAGTTCCTTATTGAATAAACAATTCACAAGTATTTTTTCCCACTCTGTGGGTTGTCTTTTCACTTTTCTTTCTTGCTTGCTTGCTTTTGGCTGAGTTGGGTCTTCATTGCTGCGTGCGGGCTTTCTCTAGTTGCAGCGAGCGGGGGCTACTCCTCATTGCAGTGTGTGGGCTTCTCATTGCGGTGGCTTCTCGTTGTGGAGCACAGGCTCTAGGCATGTGGGCTTCAGTAGTTGCAGCACACAGGCTCAGTAGTTGTGGCGCACGGGCTTAGTTGCTCTGCGACATGTGGGATCTTCCTGGACAAGGAATTGAACCCATGTCTCCTGCACTGGCAGGCGGATTCTTAACTATTGCGCCACCAGTGGTATCATTTGATGAACAAAAATTTTTTATTTTGATATCTCCTAATATATCTTACCTATTGTCACATATGCTTTTGTTGTCATATCTAAGAAAACATTATGAAACCTAAGGTCAGGAAGATTTACTTTTCTTCTAAGAGTTTTTATAATTTTAGCACTTGCATTAATATTTATAATCCATGTTGAGCTAATTTTGGTGTATGGTATGATGTAGTGGTCTAAATGAAATCTTTGGCATCTGGATATCCAATTGTTCTGTCACTATTAGTTTTAAAACAACTCTTTCCCCCTTTGAATTGTCTTGTTACATTTGTCAAAAATCCATTGACCCTAAATGTGAGGGTTTACTTTTGGACTCTTAATTCTTTTCCATTGATCTATATATCTATGCTTATGGCAGTACCACCCTGTCTTTTTAAAATTTATTTTTTATTGAAGTATAGTTGAATTACAATGTTGTGTTAATTACTGCTGTACAGCACAGTGACTCAGTTATACATATATATATGTGTATATACATATATATTCTTTTTCATATTCTTTTCCATTATGGTTTATCACAGGATATTGAATATAGTTCCCTCTGCTATACAATAAGACCTTGTTGTTTATCCATTCTATATATACCAGTTTACATCTGCTAATCCCAAACTCCCAATCCAACCCTCTCCCACCCCCCTCCCCCTTGGCAATCACCAGTCTATTCTCTATGTCCCTGATTCTGTTTCTTCTTCACAGATAGGTTCATTTGTGTCATATTTTAGATTCCACATATAAGTGATATCATATGGTATTTGTCTTTCTGACTTACTTCACTTAGTATGATAATCTCTAGTTGCATCCATGTTGCTGCAAATGGCATTATTTCATTCCTTTTTATGGTTGAGTAGTATTCCATTGTATATATGTGCCACATCTTCTTTATCCATTCATCTGTCAGTGGACATTTAGGTTGTTTCCATGTCTTGGCTATTGTGAATAGTGCTGCTATGAACATAGGGGTGCATGTATGTTTTTGAATTATAGTTTTGTTTCCAATGTCTTGATCTTTTACAATATCTGTAAGCATTTTTGAGATGAATAGAGCAGGTTTAGGATATGGTAAAAAGGATAGGTGAGCTTTAAATTGCTTCTAGAGTCACATTTCTGTTCTCGGAAAGACTCAATTTGTAAGACAAGTACAATTGTTTTTAATTCGTCAGAGAATTGGGTTGAAACCTGAGTGATATCAAGGGGCTAACCCACCAATCCAACTACAATACAATTTGCTTCTTTATATCAGGGAGAAGATATCCAACTAAGATGGAAATCAAAAGAGTCCTATGTCCTAGATTTAGAGCTGTGTATCTTTGGAATGTTTTTTTAAAATAAATAAATTTATTTATTTATTTATATTTTATTTTTGGCTACACTGGGTCTTTGATGCTGCACATGGGCTTTCTCTAGTTGTGGCGAGCAGGGGCTATTCTTTGTTGCGGTATGCGGGCTTCTCTTGTTGTGGAGCACAGGCTCTAGGCACATGGGCTTCAGTAGTTGTGGCACATGGGCTTAGTTGCTCCATGGCATGTGGGATCTTCCTGGACAACTAGGGCTCGAACCCGCATGTCCCCTGCATTGGCAGGAGGATTCTTTTATTTATTTATTTATTTTTCTATTTATTTTTGGCTGCATTGTGTCTTTGGTGCTGCACACAGGCTTTCTATAGTTGTGGCGAGCAGGGGCTACTCTTTGTTGCAGTACGCAGGCTTCTCATCGTGGTGGCTTCTCTTGTTGCGAAGCACAGGCTCTAGGCATGCGGGCTTCAGTAGTTGCAGCACACAGGCGCAGTAGTTGTGACTTGCCGGCTCTAGAGCGCAGGCTCAGCAGTTGTGGCACATGGGCTTAGTTGCTCTGTGGAATGTGGGATCTTCCCAGACCAGGGCTTGAACCCGTGTCCCCTACATTGGTGGGTGGAAGGGAAGTCCTGGTGTTTTAGTAAATCTTTTACTAAATCTGTCTGTTTTAGTAAATCTTTCCACAAAGACTTCAGAATGTTTCATTTTGTTTTTTCCACTCTGGGTACATAGTTCCATTTTAGCTTAGGGGAGAAGGCCTAAAAATGTTCCTGTCAGGCTGTGAATATCAGCTTCCAATTTGGCAAACTTCTGACCAGAGTTCTTTTAAAGAAAACTTTTCTCAAATATCTTGTAAGGTTTTTAGGTTTTTGAGGTTTTTAGAAATATTAAATATTCCTGGCAGTATTGAACTCTTTTTAAATTTATTTTTTCCTTTTACCTTTAAGCCGAATGTATTCCTATCAAGTTACTTCCAACTAAAATCAATAAGCCTTTTATGGCTTAACTGTGGACACATGAAGCTTCCCCAAAGATGGTGAAAAGATATAGTTCTCCCATGATCCAGGCCCACTTGCAAAGATAACCAAAAGAAAGAAAGACTTGGACAAGTCCCCTGAGAGCTGGCAACAGTCAGTAGGACACTAGCCATAAATGGAGTGAAACCCACATTTCTGTCTGGTCATATTCTTCGGGGCCCAAACCTGACGGTTGACCTGCCTGTACATGTAAGCAATGACTTGTGTGCCCCAACAGGAAGAAAGCCAAGCCAAGTCCTCAGTACACAAAATGAGAGACACACGGGAAAGTAATAGTTGTTCCTGGGATGGAAAGGATTGATAACAAATGGGTACCCCAAAACCAAACTCACAGGAGTCCGAATTTGGAAAAAAAGGGACACCATGAAATTTTACCTTCCTCTCTTAACTGGACACTACAGACTGAGATCCAGGAGAGCTGACTTTGGTCAGAATTCTTACCTTTCACTGGCTTCTGTCAGTTTTCCTGCGGTCTCATCTATAGGCTCCAGAGCAAGTGAGGTGTCCCAGAGGGTCCCATCTGTGTTATCAGAAATTGTAGGGGAGGAAAAATAATTTTCTCTCTACCCTTCTGAGTACTTGGCTGAGAATCATTTTTCTTTAGTGCACCTTGTAAATGGATGAGCTCATCTAGGTTAAAAGTTTCTCACTGTGGCCACTGTAATTAAAGATTGTCTTTGGTAAGGTTAAACCATTTTTTCAGACAAACACAGGTTCTGGGCCCATAATTTTTATACATATAGTTAGGTGGAATCCCAGATGGAGTAGTCCCTGACTCCTTGGACTCGAATGAACCAATATATTCTTTTTTCCTCTTAAAACCAAATTTATTTACCTGAGGCCTCACACTGGCCCAGTCCAGTTTAAGTCAGACCAGTCCAACTGCAGACCCAGTCTGGAAAAATAAATGCTCAAGTAAAGTCAGATCCTCATAATGCAAAAGCTATAGAGCTTGGATATCCATGAGGGACTTATTCACGACCTCCAGACACAGAAAGAAAGCAATGAGCACAATGGGATCAGCAGGTATCTACTCTTGCTAATTGCTCATTTCTCCTTAGGGCCATTGTTGATCTCCTTTGGATCCCACTTCTGACACCAGGACAATTAAAAGATCTGAAGAATATTAAAAATTTTAAGAGTTTATCTGAGCAAACATTGATTCAAATTGGGCTGTAAAAAAACAGAAGTTGTTAAAAGCACTCCACCAATGGGACCTAGGGGCAAGGATTTTATAGAGAAGACACAGAAGCAAAGCAAAAAAGTTATCTGATTTGCTATAGCTTAAGTGGTTGCATTATTTGGGAAAGCCTAGTTGGCTGCTTGTGATTAGTTGTTCTTATTTTATTTTAGTATTATTTTTTTTAATTTTTGAATTTTATTTTATTTATTTTTTTATACAGCAGGTTCTTATTAGTCATCAATTTTATACACATCAGTGTATACATGTCAGTCCCAATCGCCCAATTCATCACACCACCACCCCCACCACCCTGCCACTTTCCCCTCTTGTTGTCCATATGTTTGTTCTCTACATCTGTGTTCTTCTTAACTTTGAGAAACTTACAGGAACTGACTCTGGCTTAGGTTTTTATTTGCTTACATAGATTACCAAGTCATTAGAGCCACCTCAGTTTAATGGTCTCCTTGATTCATTACCATAACAGTATAGAAGATGAAAACTTCCCAATTGATTCTATGAAAGCAGTATCACTCTGATATCATAACCAGACTAGGTACAGCAACAACAAAAATACAGACCATTATTTTTCATGAATATAAATGCAATCCTCAACAAATTACCAGCAAGTTGAATCCAGCAATATATAAAAAGGATTATACACAATGACCAAGTGGAATTTATCCCATGAATGCAAGTTTGGTATAACACAAAATCAGTCAATATAAACCACCATATTAACATAATGAAGGCCCCAAACCACATGAGCATCTCAACAGATACAGAAAAAAAAAAACAACTTTTGACAAGAATCAGCACTTTTTCATGATAAAAATATTCAACAAACTAGGAATACAAGGAACTTCCTCAACTTGATAGAGGAAACCTACAAAAACATGCAACTGACATCATACATAAGGGTGAAACACTAAAAACTTTCCTTCTAAGAACTGAAACAAGAAAAGGATGTCTTCTATTGCCATTTCTAGAGGTTGTACTAGAGGTCTGGCCAAGGTAATTAGGCAAAAATAAATAAATAAATAGGCATCCAGTTAACAAAGGAAGAAGTAAAAGGATCTCTATTTGAAGATAACATAATCTTGTACATAGCAAATCCTAAGGAATCCATTAAAAAACTATGAGAACTAGGGCTTCCCTGGTGGCGCAGTGGTTGAGAGTCCGCCTGCCGATGCAGGGGACAAGGGTCCGTGCCCCGGTCCGGGAAGATCCCACATGCTGCGGAGCGGCTGAGCCCGTGAGCCATGGCCACTGAACCTGCGCGTCCGGAGCCTGTGCTCCCCAACGGGAGAGGCCACAACAGTGAGAAGCCTGCATACTGCAAAAAAAAAAACAAAAAAAAAAAACTATGAGAACTAATACATGAGTGGAACATTGTGGCAGGATACAGTATCAATATACAAAAATCAATTGTATTTCTTTACAATAGAAATTAACAATCTGAAAATGAACGGAAGAAAATGATTCCATTTACGATGACATCAAAAAGAAAAAATATTTTTAGGGATATGTTTAACAAAAGAAAGTCCAGGCTTATAAATTGAAAATACAGAATGTTGTTGAACATATGTATATGTATAACTGATTCACTTTGTTGTAAAGCAGAAACTAACACACCATTGTAAAGCAATTATACTCCAATAAAGATGTTAAAAAAAATTAAAGAAGACCTAAATAAATGGAAATAAATCCCATGTTCATGGATTAAAAGACAGTATTGTTCTAATGGTAATATTACTAATTGACCTACAGATTCAATGCAATCCGTATTAAAATCACATCTAGCTTTTATGTAGAAAATGACAAGGTGATTTCAAAATCAAAGGATCCAGAATAGACAAAACAATCTTAGTATAGAAAGAATAAAATAGGATATCCTGTACTTCTTAATTTCAAAACTTACTACAAAACGACAGTAATCAAGGCAGGGTGGTACAGCAACTAGAGATTATCATACTAAGTGAAGTAAGTCAGAAAGAAAAAGACAAATACCATGTGATATCACTTATATGTGGAATCTAAAATATGACACAAATGAACCTATCTATGAAAAAGAAACACAATCAGGGACATAGAGAATAGACTGGTGGTTGCCAAGGGGGAGGGGGGTGGGAGAAGGTTGGATTGGGAATTTGGGATTAGCAGATGCAAACTGATATATATAGAATGGATAAACAACAAGGTCTTACTGAATAGCACAGGGAACTATATTCAGTATCCTGTGATAAACCATAATGGAAAAGAATATGAAAAAGAATGTATATATATATGTATAACTGAGTCACTGTGCTGTACAGCAGTAATTAACACATTGTAATTCAACTATACTTCAATACAAAATAAATTTTAAAAATTTAGTTATAGAATTTCTATTTCATGTTTTTTATAATTTCCAGTTACCTGCTGAAATTTTCAATCATGTCTTTTATCTCCTATTTAGTAAGAAAAATTATTATTATTATTATTATTATTATTATTTAATTTTCTTGTTTGGCTGATCCGCAGAGCATGCGGGATCTTAGTTCCCCAACCAGGGATCAAACCTGCACCCCCTGCAGTGGAAGCGTGGAGTGTTAACCTCTGGACTGCCAGGGAAGTCCCAGAAAATTTATTTTTAAATTGAGTCTTATAATTCCAGTGTCTGGAACTCCTATAGATCTGTATTTGCTGTGTGTTGTTTCTGGTGAGTTTTTTTTTTTTTTCATGTTGTTTGTGATCATTTTGTACCTGTCTACCTTTTACTGTGTAGACAGACTGTTGATCAAATTGACTGTAGGCTTAGGATAATGTAAACTTGTTGCAGAGAAAATTTACTCTTGTTTATGCCATGTGCCTGTAATCATGGAATTCAGAATCCCCTGAATCTTAATATAGGAATTTGGATAATTAAAAGTTGAGCTGTTGAGCTGTTGATCCAGTAAAAAAAAAAAAAAAAAAAAAGTTCTCTCAGAAATATAGAAACTAGCCCAAAAGTTTTTCAAGTTCATGTGGTCTAGGATAATCTTTGGTAAATAAAAGCTAGTTTAACTTTGTTGGTTTAATTAAAACAGGCACGTCTTCAGGGTTATCAGCCTTAAATATAATGCAAACATACAGCTTTTATTCTAGCCAGGTTTACTAAAAGTCATGTTATTTCTGTTACAGGATTTGTTAGCAAGAAAAATAAGTTGATGGTTAGCTGTTTAATGCCTCATGAAATTTTCATGAGTAACCTAAACAGATGAATTATATAGCTGTAATTAAAAGTTTATATGTGAATTTTTCAACAGTAATTATATTTTATGGTATGTCTACTTAAAAATAGTTTCAAAAATCTTTTTGATAACTTGAAACCTTAAAGTTACACTAACTAATGATGGATATGCATTGAATATCTAGATCATTTTCAAATAAAATAAAATACTGAAACTACTGAGCATAGGTTTATCTACTTTGGCATCTTCTTATAAAGGAACTGAAGATATTTCTATCTATCAGCAAACATGTGTTGTGCCATACTGCAAATTTTACTATCAGGAAGGATATACTTTTAGAAATTATGAAATATATTTTTAAATTTACCAATCCATAGAATGGTTGTGTAACAGGCAGTCCACAATTGCTTACTTTTTAGTTTCACTAGAAATTAAGGTTTCTAAGGGTTAAGAAAGCTAATCAATATATGTAATTAAAAATACTAGGGCTTCCCTGGTGGCGCAGTGGTTGGGAGTCCGCCTGCCGGTGCGGGGGACGCGGGTTCGTGCCCCGGTCTGGGAGGATCCCACATGCCGCGGAGCGCCTGGGCCCATGAGCCATGGCCGCTGAGCCTGCGCGTCCGGAGCCTGTGCTCCGCAACGGGAGAGGCCACAACAGTGAGAGGCCCGTGTACCCCGCCCCCCAAAAATAGTAGAAATAATAAGGGTGAAAGGAAACAACTGTGTATGAAAAGTAGGTAAGGAAAATAGGATGTGTGTTTTGGATAAGAAGAGGTATGAAAGACATGTTTTTGTTAAGGGAAAAAGAGTAATTTTGTTCTAAAGTAGAATTACTGGGTGTTCCAGAATGAGAAAGAGGAAAATACAGGGGAAAAAAACCTGAGTGGGTAGAACATTTGAGGAAAAGGAATCTTGGGAAAGGAATTTTATGTGTGGTCCAGCTGGCTAAGATTAGAATGGATTTATTTGTAAGTTTTTAAAGAATGAGGCTTAATATCAAAAGTACACTTGTGCAGGGACTTCCCTGGAGTTCCAGTGGTTAAGACTCCGCACTTCCCCTGCAGGGGGCACAGGTTCGATCCCTGGTTGGGGAATTAAGATCGCACATGCCACGCAGCGCAGCCAAAAACGAAAAAAAAAGGACACTGGTGCAAAATTAGAGTTTGGTTTTCTCTCTGTTAAAAAGAAAAAGTGTTTGGACTATTGGTCTTCTCTTGATAAGAGATTGTGAAATGTTTCTCTTTACCTTTTGGGTAATCTGCCTGGAAAGCAAAGATTTTGTCTTACCAAAATAATTTTTTGTGCTTCATATTATCTTTATCAGATCTTTGATTACATGGGAGAATTGAGTCTTCTCAATGTGAAAAGAGCTATATTTTTTCACAGTTTTGTAACCTTCTGTATTTACCTTAAAAATCTTTTATTGTCACTTTGGTTAAATGGTTAAATAGATAATTAAGTATTGTTTCATATTGATCTGTGATCCTGTTTAATCAAAGGTTCAAACTTTTGGAATTTTTGACAACTTCCCAAAATCAAATTCTAAATGGAGTCTTTTTGACCTCAAACTATTTTTGAGATTTCCCAGCGGGTACTTAGAAAATCTCAAAAAAAATCATATCTCACCTTATAAAAGAGATATTAAAACAATTAGGTTTATTTGGTATGTTAAATTACGTGGAAAACATTGTCAAATAAGTATTAAGCCGTCTTAGATTATATATGTATGTGTATATGTTATTAGTATAGATATTCCAGACTTGTTTGAAGTTCATAGAAATTTTTCAATACCCTCATTGTTCCGTTATTATCTTAAATTGTCATATGGCATGGATTCAAGTCATATGCTAATCCAGGATTACCCTTTTTTCCCTAATTTTTTAATGATATCTTAAATTTTATTGTCCGCATATAAATGTTTTATCATTAGCATTTGCCTTTTCCCCTTTCTTAGTAGGAGAAATCTCTGGAGCCTATTAAGTATATAGTGGCAGAAAGTTAATTTCAAAAAAAAAATCATTAAACCACTTCAGAATTAATAAGCAATAATATTTTACTCTGAACCTACAAACTATTCCATATTTCTCCTATTTTTAAATGAAGTTTTAATTTTAATTTAATTTAATTTTATTTTTCTGGCCACACCACATGGCTTATGGGATTTTAGTTCCCCTGACCAGGGATCGAACCTGGGCCCTTGGCAGTGAGAATGCAGAGTTCTAACCACTGGACCACCAGGAATTCCCTAAATGAAGTTTTTATAATTTTGCATTTCACATTTTGTTCTGTAAGCCATTTTGAATTCATGCTTTGTATATGGTGTGAGGTAAGGGTACTTTTTTGTATATTGATGTCTGCTATAGACTGAATGTTTGTGTAACCCTGAAATTCATCCAATTGGATGGTATTTGGAATTACCAAATAATTGGATGGTAATTGGCAATTCGGCCATGCAGGTGGAGCCCTCATGAATGGGATTCATTTCATTACAAAAGAGACCCAGAGAGCTTCCTTGCCCCTTCTGCCATGTGAAGACATCTGGTTATGAACTAGGAATCTGACCCTCACTAGACACCAGATCTGCCAGCATCTTGATCGTGGGCTTCCCAGACTCCAGAATTATGAGAAATTCCAGTCTGTGGTATTTTTGTTATAGCAGCCCAAACTGACCAAGACAACATTCAATTGTTCCAGCATCATTTCTTGAAAAGTCTTCACTGAATTCCTTTGGGTCCTTTTTAAAAAATGAATTGACCATATATATGTAGGTCTACTTTTGGACTGTGTTTTATTCCATCAATCTATATGTTTGTCCTTATGCAAATACTACAGTCTTGATTAATGTAGCTTTATAGTTAGCCCTGAAATCAGGTAGTGAGTCCTCTAACTTTGTTCCTTTGCTTTTCCATAGAACCTTTAGAATCGCAGTTTGCTGAGGTTTCTATTGGGATGGCATTGAATTTTTTTATAGATCACTTTTGGAGAGAATTACCATATTAACACATTGAGCCTTCTAATCCATGAACAGTGTATCTTTTTAAACTCAGGGCTCCTGATTCAATCATAATTTATTAAGTATATGTGTCAAGTACAGTGTAAGGGATGTTAGGATGAATAAAAAAGTGTTTGGAAAAAGCAACATACTAGTGGGTTAAATAAAAATGCCGAACATTGAGAGTTTTTAATATTTTTAAGAGCACTGTTACACTTCTCAGTTGGAATTGGTTTGGAATGGGAAGGGATATTTTCAGCTTGAAACTCACTTGTGTAACCCTCTCTGATTATGTGTGGACAAGTCCTTTGATTTTGTGTAGGAAGCCAACCAGGAGACTTTTTAGAGCGAAAACTGACACTAAGAAAGGTATGTAAATTTACATGTGGCTTCCCTGAGGTACTGTGGTGTGTAGTTCAAATAATCATCCACTATCTCGTCCACAGATTTGTCTCAGGATACAACCCCCAGTGGACCCAAAATATATGAGTCAAGAGATAAGAAACTACTATAAGCAAATATAAAATGAACTAAAAATGTTAATGACTACTTTGTTAAGAACTATGCAATATAGTGGAGGCCAAACAGGCCTGGGGCAGTACCACCAGGGTAGATACAACTCTGAAGTTGGAAGAGGGGGTTAACCTACATTCCTATAGGAGTCAAATAGGGGCTTTGGCCCTTTGGGAACTATAGGGAATCAGAGGGGCTTTGTCACCATGAGGACTCCATCATATCAGTAGCTGTCAGCAAAGGGTACAGGGCACAACAGGAGTGCCCAGCAGATATGGTAGTATCCAGAGAAGAGTGGCAGTCTCTTCTCAGCTACTTGGACTTGTTCCTGGGCATAGGTGAGACCTACTCTCAGCCCTCCCCTGAGTGTCTGACAAGGTCCAAGGTCCTACTGCTACAAAGGAGCCCACCCAATACAGACAAGTTTTATTCCCATTTCACAGATGACAAGACTGACCTTTAGAGCACTGGATCTGTTACAACTGTCAGGTTGATTCCTCTAGCTATGAGTCCCAGAGGTAATGTTTTACTTATCATTTTACATTCTGACAACAGGAATTTTAAGTGTCTTCATTGCCCTCATAAGCTCACTGAACATTTCAATTGTTTATCATGTATTGATTTCTAGATTTTTTATTATGACAAACATAATCCATATCATTTAAGAAAAAGTGGAGATGAGTGAGCAAAGAAAAAGAGAATCATACATGTTGGGAGCCATAGGATGGTAGAGGACCCAGGAGAAGGTGTAGCAGTGCCCACTGACATGGTTACAACTAGGGGAAGACAGGGGATGGGCACACCTGCAAGGGAATGGCATGGAGGTACCATCAGGCGATTGGATTCATTTTTGAGTGCAGGTGAGACCTATTTTCTGGCAAAAACCATTGCCTCCTTTTTAGTGCAAACATTTTCCGAGTTTTCTCTGTGCACAAATGTATTGTGCAAATGTTTATATTTTTACAAAATTGGGCTGATACCATATATTTGGTTCTGAAAACTGTTTTTTCTTTATTGTTATTTTACAGTGTACCATGAACATCTCTTCCATGCACGTGGGTGAAAATCCCCTACTGAAACACAGAGAGCACTGTAGTTGGATCAAAAGCCTGCTGGTAACGAGAGTGACACCTAAAGCAAAGTATCAGCTTAAGGTTAAAGCACATAGCCTGGCAAATGCCTGCCAGGGAAAGCAGGGTCAGCGATATTCTCATCAGAGGAGTCAGAATTGAAGGCCAAAGGCATTAAAGATATGGGATATCATGTAAGCCCCTCTGGCCTCTACCTCCACCCCTCATTCCCCTGGCACCCCGTTGGGCCCTTGGGGTGAATGGATCCTGTACATCTCTTTGCATCCAATGAAAGTCACCTATTTTCTGTCTTTTCCTTAGCTCTTCCTGAGCCCTCGACATATCTGCACATTCTCTCATCATCTCTTCACTGCCCAGATGCCTTTCCTGTAAGTTGTCCTGATAGTCCTTGGGGGAATCGTCCGTCCCCCTGACCGTTTTTCTTTTTGCTTTCCGGGGTACATAGTCTTCAGCAGGGCACTTTTCAGCAGCCCGCGGCTGACTCTCTGGCTTTGCCTGGGATTCCCGCTTGCCTTCACCGTGTGGTTTTCCCTCAGCTTCAGACTTGCCCTGCTTTTCTCGCTTCCCCTCATCTTCTGGCTGTCCGTCCTCTTCTGGCCGTCCCTCATTCTGGAGCTCTCCCTCGTGTTCTGACTTCCCCTCCACTTCTTGCTTTTCTTCCTCATCTGACTTTCCTTGATTTTCAGGCTCCACTTCATTTTCTGGCTTTCCTTCGCTTTCCAGCTTTCCTTCATTTTCATTGCAGAGTTTTTCCATGTTGAGATGTCCCCTCGTTTTCCTGTCCTGGGGGATGGGATGGGGTGGGGTGAGGGGAGAGAGACAAGAGGAAACAAGGGAGACTGAGGGCTTGGGGGTGGAATGCAGGTCCGGATAGTACTGGCATCTCACCCTTGTCAGCGTTCCCCTGACCTGGCCCAGCCTAGTGTGCCTTCTGGCCACCCTTTACCCCACCATTCCTCCTGCACTGAGAGCCAACCATTTCCTTGGCAGGCCCTGCCACCTTGTACCATCCTTCAGCGTGGCAGAAAGTGTGTATATTACATATGGTGGGGGGATGGGCAGTGGGGCCCTCAAATTCTGCCCAAGCTGTGCCCTCCACACCTGGCCCCCAGCCCTGTGCCTGTCCAGTGCCTCTCCCTCCTTTCGCTGACCTGCAGGGATTCTGGACAGGTTCCTCCTCCTTTTCTAGCCTTGCAGAGTGCTGGGAACAGACATGCAGACCTGTAGACAGAGAGGAGACAGAGAGGGGCTGCAGGGTCAGTGGACTGAAGTCCCTTTCCTGAATTTGGGCCCTCCTCATGCAACGTTTCCTCCCCCACCTCCCCTGCATCCAAGCTGCCATTACTTTTCAGGCCTCAGGCACCAGACCAGGATGCTTTCCAAACTATTTTGGATCTCTGGGTCTTCCTCCCCTGCAAGCAATCTGCCCCACCCCCAACCCTTTACGCTGAAGTCAATATTTCCTCCTGGGTGGAGAGTGTGAAAGGGAGTTATTTTCAGAATTTGTCTACGTTTCACTGTCGCACTGAGAGGGCGCACTCCCCCCGCATTTCAGGCTCAAAAATGGATGGAGGGCGCAGAGGAGGGGCGTCGAAGAGGCTGCGGGGCCAGTTGCAGGGTCCTCCCTCCCCACCTGCCCACGCTGCGCCCCGTGCCCCTCCTCACCCATCTCGGGACCCCTTCCCCTCTCCCCGCTGCTCCCGGATCCTAGTCCCATCCGCTTCCACCCCCACCCGGGCCGCCAGCAGCGCCCACCTTCACACTGACCTGCAGCGCCTGGGCCGGGCCTGCGCCTCCTCTAGCTCGCCTAAGCCCGCCACCCGGACAGCTTGGGGAGCTGGTTCCGCGCGGGCGACGGGACCAGACCTCCGGGCGGGTGGGGGGGCGCGGGGGCTGCTGCCCACGTCGGCGCCCTGCCGGTCACGTGAGCGCCGCGTCACCCGAGCCCGTTTCCCCCCCGCCCCGCCCCCTCACCTACATCCCACAGGGACCGGACAGCTGCGGACGAGCTAGGGGGGAGGGTGTGGAAAAGGGGGAGTTACCAACAGAGCAGGTCGGGGGAGGCTTCCTGACTGCAGGTGCTTTACCTGGCGCAACTCAGGTTCTCGCTCAGCATCCATCTGAGATGCCCTTTATCCCCAGTTGTGACAGCTGATCACAGGGAGGGTACCCGACTTCGCCAAGAGCGTTCCACACGGAGCCCCACAGCCCGCTTTCAAGACCAGCTCCGTCTGACTCCAGAGCCCTGGTCGTGGTGCCCGCCAGGAAGCTGTGCTGCCTCCTTGAGTAGCAGCTATGTCCTGAGCCTCTGCTCTTCTCAGTCCATGTGTTCTCGCTCCCTGGCTGATCTCTGTTCATTTCCCTCTAAACACAGATGATTTCCAAATCTACATATCCAGGTTATTCCCTCCCTGAGTCTCAGACCCATTTTTGCTTTCCCACCAGCAATATAGGAGAGTGCTTTTTTCCCCACACCCTTTCCATCATAGTGTGTGACATACTTTCTATTTTTCACTAATATGGTAGGTGAGAAGTATTATATCAATGGCATTTTATTTTGCATTTCTGTTTAACAACAGTTTAAATATCATCGTGAATTGTCTGTTCATGTCTGTTCCACATTTTTCTATTGGGTTGTTGGTCCTTCACACTTTTCAAGTGTTCTTTACACATTAACTATATTAGGCCTTTATCTGTTATATAAGTTGCAAATATTTGCTTCCAGTTTGTTAGTTGCCTTTTGACTTTATGATGTATTTCTGCCATGCATTAAAAAAAGTAGTCACATTTATTAGACTTTTCTTTTATTGCATCTAGATTTTGATTCATAGTTAAGAACTCTTTTCCTACATGAGGTGAAAGAAGAATTCACCATGTCTTCTTTTAGTACTCATAAGGTTAGCTGTATTTGTCTTGAGGTCATCTGTGGTTAAGGAATAAAGGTGAGGAATAAACCAGTGTCAAAGTGAGTTGAATAATCAGCAGACTCAAAGCACTAGAGTAACAAAAATCAAAGCCCAAGGCTTATTAAAAGGGGAGGGGTTTCCTAGGAACTTCAAATGTTTCACTTTAAGGGTAACTGTAAACTGAAAATAAACTAGCCCTCACAAAGTTTTTTAGCTTGGCTTTGCAACATCTAGGTGGACTAGTAAAGTTTAAGTTTTGAGTATAGATTAAGGTGGTTTTAGACAGGAAGCATCCTTACAGACCTGACCAATGCAAACAAAATCTTCTCTGGAGGACGATTCCATCATCCTAGGCCTCAAATTATTTCAACGAACAGTTGTTTAAATACAATGCCCATACACAAAGATAAGCAGCAACACAAAGACAAAACCCATCATAGGTAAAAAGCACCAGAGAGAATAGACAACACAAACAGATCCATTAGCTTTGAATTATTTGAATTATCAGATACAGACTACTAAACCACAATGCTTACTGTATTCAGATAAATAAAATCCAATCTTGAAAATTTCAACAGAGAACAAGAAATCAGAGAAAGTAAGAAAAAAAAAAAACCTCCAAAACTAAAAAGTAACTAAGCTGAAATTAGAAACTCAGTGTATGGCCTTAACAGCAGATTAGATGCAGCCCAAGAGAGAATTAAAGAACTAGAAATTCTATTCAGATGAAATTATCCATAAGGCTGCAGGGGTAGTCAAAAAGATGGAAAATACAGACAGGAGGGTATGATAAGGTCTGATGCATGTTTAATTGGAGTTCCAGAAGGAAAAGAGAAATGGAATTGCTAAGAGGCAATCTAAAGAATTAATGGCTGAGGATTATTCAAAACTGATGAAAGACATTGATCCATAGATCCAAGGAGTCCAACAAATCCGAAACAGCATAAATAAAAATAAACTCACATATAGAATGCATAATAGTGAACTTACAGAGAATCCAAGACAAAGAGAAAAATCATAAAGGTAGCCAAAAAAAAAAAAATAGAGTATGCCTCAAAAGGAACAAAAGTTAGGCTAATTACTAGCTTTGCAACAGCAATGATGAAAGCATGAATATGGTGAAATGACATCTTTAGTATTCTGAAAGAAAATCACTGCCAACCAAGAAATTAATAACCAGCAAAAATACCCTTCAAAAATGAAGGTGAAATAAAAGCTTTACAAATAAAAACAGAGAGAGTTTCCAGCAGCAGGCATAAACCAAAGTAAGTACTGAATTCTACAGGGCATTTTTCAGATAACAGGAAAATGATCTCAGATGGAAGACTCGGGGTGAAGAAAGGAATAAAAAGCAATTAAAAGGCTAAATATCTATATAAATTTAAATCAATATTATATAAAATAATATTGTTAATTCATATTGACAACATAAGAGTCAAGAGAGCTAGAGTAAAAGTATTTAAAGTTCTGGCATTATCTAGGGAGTGTGTAAAAGTATAAGTTAATATTAGTCAAGACTTTAATAAGTCAAAACTGTATGCTATAATTGCCAGATAACTATTAAGGAAGAGTAAGAGTGTAAAACTTCTAAGCTAATAGAGGGGCAAAAATAAGAAAATAACCAATCCTAAAGAAGAAAAAACTAACATAAATCAGGTGGGACATAGAGACAGAACTTGGTACAATGGTTATATCCAGTATTAATATCAGTAAGTATATTAAATATAAATGGTTTACAGGAAACAATTAAAAAACCAAGATTTTCAGACTGGAAAAAACCCAACTATATACTACTTACAAAAGACTATCTGAAATATAAAGATACATAAGGACTGAAAGTAAAAGCACAGAAAAAAAAAACATGAAACCACTAACCAAAAGAAAGCCATTATAGTTAAATTAGTAACAAAATAGACTTTAAAGCAAAAAGCATTACAAGACATAAGGAGTGTCACCTCATGATATTTAAAATTTGTATGCATTTATTAAATTGACCTCAAAATAAATAAAATAAAATTTGACAGAAATACAAGGAGAATAAATAAATCCTCCATTTCAGTGTTAACACTCCTATCTCTCTGTGTAAATAAAGTGTTGAAAGAAAAAAACACTAACCTAAAATTCTATACCCAGTGAAATAATCCTTCAAATGTGGAGGAGAAATAAAATACTTTATCAAACAAACAAAAAGTGATGGGATTCAGCATCAGCAAACCTTTCCTTCAGGAAATGTTAAAAGATTTTCTTCAGGCAGCAGAAAAATGGTACAGGCCAACAACTCAGATCTACATAAAGGAAGAGCAATGGAAATGCAATAAATGAAAGTAAAATGAAATCTTTTGTCTTATTCTTAATTGATATAAAAATAACTCTATCTAAAGTAATAAAGTAATAATGTATTAAGTGACTGTAGCAAATGGATGAATGAAATGAATGATGAACATTCTGTAATAAGGTATCTGTACTACATATAAGTGAAGCAAAAGAGTGTTATTTGAAAGTGATCTTAGTTAAAAATGTAAACTCGAGGAAGGTCATTGAAAATTCTTTTAAAAACATATAACTGATACACTAAGAGAGAAGACAAGTGGAATCATGTAAAATACTCAATTAAGGGCTTCCCTGGTGGCGCAGTGGTTGAGAATCCGCCTGCCGATGCAGGGAACGAGGGTTGGTGCCCCGGTCTGGGAAGATCCCACATGCCGCGGAGCGGCTGGGCCCGTGAGCCATGGCCAACTAGAGAAGGCAGGGGGGCTTCCCTGGTGGCGTAATGGTTGAGAATCTGCCTACCAATGCATGGGACACGGGTTCGAGCCCTGGTCCGGAAGATCCCACATGCCGCAGAGCAACTAAGCCCGTGCGCCACAACTACTGTGCCTGAGCTCTAGAGACTGCAAGCCACAACTACTGAAGGCCCTGCACCTAGAGCCTGTGCTTCTCAGCAAGAGAAGCCACTGCAATGAGAAGCCCCACAAAAAAAAAAAAAAAAAAAAAAAAAAAAAAAAAAAAAAATACTCAATTAAAACTAGAGAAGGCAGGGGGGCTTCCCTGGTGGCGTAATGGTTGAGAATCCGCCTACCAATGCAGGGGACACGGGTTCGAGCCCTGGTCCGGAAGATCCCACATGCCGCAGAGCAACTAAGCCCGTGCGCCACAACTACTGTGCCTGAGCTCTAGAGACTGCAAGCCACAACTACTGAAGGCCCTGCACCTAGAGCCTGTGCTTCTCAGCAAGAGAAGCCACTGCAATGAGAAGCCCGCGCACCGCAATGAAGAGTAGCCCCAACTCGCCGCAACTAGAGAAAACCCACGTGCAGCAATGAAGGCTCAACGCAGTCAAAAATAAAAACAAATAAATGTATTAAAAAAAACTAGAGAAGGCAGAAGAAGCCTCTGGCAACAAATAGAAAACAGTTATACACATGGTTGATATTAAATCCAAATATATCAAGAATCATTTTAAATGTGAATGGTCTAAATACACCAATTAAAGATAGAAATTATCAGAGTGGATTAAAAAACCCCAACTATATATTGTGTACAAGAAGCCCACTTTAAATATAAAGAGTGAGAGGTTAAAGTAAAGCAACAGAGAAAGATCATAAATAAATAAATGTATTAAAAAAAACTAGAGAAGGCAGAAGAAGCCTCTGGCAACAAATAGAAAACAGTTATACACATGGTTGATATTAAATCCAAATATATCAAGAATCATTTTAAATGTGAATGGTCTAAATACACCAATTAAAGATAGAAATTATCAGAGTGGATTAAAAAACCCCAACTATATATTGTGTACAAGAAGCCCACTTTAAATATAAAGAGTGAGAGGTTAAAGTAAAGCAACAGAGAAAGATCTGCATTAATCAGAAGAAACCTGGACAAAAAAATGAAAGCTGGGGTAGTTACATACATTCAGACAAAGCAGAACAAGGAAAATTATCAGAGATCAGAAGAGGCACTACATAATGATAAAGGGATCAATTCTGAGAAAAACACATAATAATCCTAAACATGTATATGCACCTAACAAAAGTGTCATAATATATGAGGCAAAAACTGAAAGAACTGAGAGGAGAAACTGACAAATCCATTATTAGAGTTGAAGACTTCAATGCCGCCATCCAGTAATTGACAGATTAAGCAGGCAGAATATCAATAAGGGTATAGTCGAACAGTATTATCAATCAACTTGATTTAACTGACATTTATAGACCATTCATCCAACATCATAACATATTTACTTTCAAGCTCATATAGAACATTCACCAAGAGAGTCCTATTCTAGGTCATAAAACACACTTTAACAAATTTAAAAGAATAGAAATCATAAAAGTATGCTCTCAGTAGAATTAAACCAGAAATCAATAACAGGATAGATGGAAAACCCAAATATTTGGAAATTAAACAACACACTTCTAAATAACACATGAATCAAAGAAGAATTCTCAAGAAAAATGTAAAAATGCTTTGAACTAAATGAAAATACAACATATCAAAATCTTTGGGATGAAGCAACAGTAGTGCTTAAAGGGAAATTTCTAGCTTAAATGCATATATGGAAAAGAAGAAGGTTCTAACATCAATAACCTACACTTTCTCCTCAGGAGACTAAAGAAAGAAGAGTAATTTAAGCCTAGAGCAAACAGGAAAAAAGAAATATTAGAGACAAAATCAAGGAAAGTGAAAAGAGGAAAACAACAGAGGAAATCAACAAAACCAAAAGCTGGTTCTTTGAAAAGATAAATAAAACTGTTAAATCTCTTACCAGGGTAACAAAGAGAAAAAGAAAGAAGGCTCATATTAAAATATCAGAAATGAAAGTGGGGTTATCACTCCTAATTCCATGGACATTATCTTCTTAATGAAGGAATACTATTAACAACTCTATGCCTACAAATCTGATAACTTAGATGAAATGGACTAATTACTCAAAAGGTACAAACTACTAAAACTCACACAAGGGGAAAAAGATAACCTGAATAGTTCTGTATCTACTAAAGAAATTGAATCAATAATTAATAACCGTCCAAAGATAGAAATCACTAGGACCAAATTCTACCAAATATTTAAGGATCACCAGTAAACATTTAGAAATCACCAGTGACTTTTACCTACCAAACATTTAAGTTAGAAATAATACCAATTCTCCACAATCTCTTCCATAAAATTGAAGTAGAGAACACTTGACTCTGTGAAACCAATATTACCCTAATTCCAAAACCAGATAAAAGATACTACAAGAAAGCAAAACTACAGACCAATATTTCTAATGAACGCAGACACAAAATCCTCAACAAAATATTATGAAATTGAATCCAATAATGTATAAAAAGTTAGGCACCAAACAAGTGAAATTTATTCTAGGTATTCAAGGCTGACTCAACATTTGAAAATCAATCAATATAATCCACCACATTAACAGACTAGAGAAGAAAAATCATATGATCTTTATTATTTGATGCAGAAAAAGCATTTGACAGAATCCAACACCCAATCATGATAAAAGCTCTCAAACTAGGATTAGAGGGGAACGTCCTCAATTTGATAAAGAATACAAGAAACTAACATTATACTTAGTGGTAAGAAAGTAGACACTTAACCCTAAGGTCAGGAACAGGCCAAGGGTGTCCTTTCTCATTGTTCCTATTAAACATCATACTGGAAGTCCTAGCTAGTGCATTAAGACAAAAAAGAAATAAAAAGTATACAGATTGGAATGGAGGAAATAAAACTATATTTGCAGATGACATGATGGTCTATGTAGAAAATGCCAAAGCATTGACAAACTCCTGGCCACAAGATCGCAGGATGTAAGTTAATATATAAAAGTTACTTGCTTTCCTATATACCAGTAATGAACAATTGGAATTTGATTATTTAAAAGTGCCATTTATAATAGCATTCCCACAACACAGGATGTGATAAAAGACTCTAAGTGTATCACAAATGCATGAAACAACTTCATTGAAAGGGATGGAAAAATAAGGCACTGGCATAGGTAACTTTGGAAATGAGTGGAGTCTGTAAGACTAAAGACAAAATTCTCTCTCTATATAAATATATTTTAAAACATATAAAGACACACACACACACATATATATATATACACATACATACATACATATATATGGAGAGAGACAGAAAGAGATGCATATATATGCATGGGTTATTATATACCCATATATCTTCTTTCTCTGTCTACCGAGAGGGCCTGTAAGCAATGATATCCCAATATTAACGAGTACACCTAACACCCAAATCTTGGTTTTTAATACCATTCTCCAACCAAAGGTACCAGGGCTCCTTGGAGAAATGGTTGATTCTAGGACTTGGGCAGGAAATATGCAAGGTAAGACTAGAGCATCTTGTAGTGCCAGAAAGAGTTTTTTTAAAAAAAGCACACACATACACAATGATGGAAGTATGTCAAATAGATCCAAGAGCCAACTGAAAGAGCTTCCAGTGGCCAAAAGTGGAACAATTTGAGCAATGAAAATATATAAAATAGTATTAGATTATAGTCCAAAGAATAAAATTAATGAGCCCATACTTATATAAATAAATTGAATACATTAATAAACGGGGGAGAAATCAAATATCCTATGCAGAATTCCAAATAAATGTTGGAGATACTCCATCCTCAAGGCGGTAACTTTGGAAATGAGGTAACTTTGAAATAACACCGCATTCTTTAAGTGTGGACTGTGCAGAGTGACTTTCTTCCAGAGTACAGTCTGGAAAGGGAGAAATAAAAGGGTAACTTTACCATGGAGAATCCTGACAAACACTACCTCAGCCAGGTGACCAACGTTAACATCAACAGGAATAATATTGATAGCATATATCCTTTATATGATGCCACTTTACCTGTGTGATCTTCTTCCCAAAAGCACTTAACACCTGTCTAACCACAAGAAAAAAATCAAGCAAACTGATATTGTGGTACACTATACAAAGTACCTGACCAGTACTTCTCAAGAATGTCAAGGCATAAGAAACAGGGAAAGTGTGAGAAACTGTCACAGCCAAGAGGAGCCTAAGGAGACATAATGACTAAATGTAAGGTGGTAACCTGGATAGGATCCTGGAAGAGTAAGACATTAGGGAAAAACTGAGGAAATATGAATAAAGTATGTACTTGGTAAATAATAATGTATCAACATTGGTTCATTGTGACAAACACTTCAAACTAAAGTAAGCTGTTAATAGGGGATATTAGGTATGGGGTAAACGGAATCTATATATCTTTGCAATAATTCTGTAAATCTACAACTGTCCTAAAATAAGTTTATTTAAAGAAACACTATAAGGAAATAAAAGGCTAATGAAGAGCCAGAGGAAAAAATCACATAGGTAGATGGGTCTGCTGAAATGATAAGCCAGGGCTTAACAGGAATTTCCTAGGGGACAGCTCCTTCTAAGAAGAAAATGTCAGCAGACAAGAGATTAACGGGTGAGACTAGCACAGCATCTGGTCACTCAGATTTTTCTCCTGGCTCAATCTCCTGTATCTAAATCCAGTGGAGAGGGCTGTATGCAAAAACACACACAAACCAACAAAAAACTTGGAAAGGTGTGTTTTATAAGAACTTCATAAATATCAAGGCCCAAGCGACAATTGGGTGCTACCCACCGGAGTTAGGGAAACTCTACTGTAGGTAGAGAATTCTCCACCCTTCTGTTGTGACACTGTGTTGCTTTAGTCCATCATGATCTCCAGCACATCAGCAGCAGTGGGGGCCTTAGGAGGGTACAGGACAAACTAGAAGAGGCACAGCGCCCAAGAGTCATGGCATTACCCAGGGTAAAGTGGCACCCACCTCTCAGCTGTCTGGACTTAATCCTGGACACACGTGAGAGCTCCCTCGGCCCTCTCCCAAACATCTGATGGGGTTCTGGTCCTGCTAGTGCAGGAGAGAGGGTAGGAGCCAGCCTAACACAGTTCACACACTCAGCATCTCATCGGATATTCTCCACAGCCCTGGAAGGCAAGTTTTATCCCCAATTCACTGATGCTAAGACTCTCCCTTACAATAATGGATCTGTAATAATTGCCAGGTTGATTCTTCCAGCTTTGAGTCCCAGAGGTAATGTGACTTTTACTTATCATTTCATGTCCTGACAACAGAAATTTTATGTGTCTCCACTGCCTTCATAAGCTGAACAGTACTTTTGATTGCTTGGTATTGCTTTCCTATTTTTTTATCTTTCATTATTGTTATGATAAAAGTAATCTGTGTTTTTTTAAGAGAATATAAACAGATGAACAAAAAAACAGAAAAAAATCACCCATAGATAACCACTGTTAATCTTTTAGTAGACACAGCTTTCCGCGTTTTTTCTGTACATGGATCACTAGGTAAGTATCTTTGTAGTTTTACAAAAATGGACTGATGCCATATATATGGTTCTGAAAACTTTTTTAAACATTTTACAATGCATCATAAACATTTTTCCATGCAATGGATGAAAATCTGCTACTGAAACACACAGGGCTGCAGTTGGATAAAGAGAGTGACACCTAAAGCATAGTATTAGCATAAGGTTAAATACAGCACAAGGCCTTGCAAATGCCTGCCAGGGGCACTACACAAAAGGAATGTCTTCAAAGCCCCTTTGTGGGGCCCTGCAGCCACCCCTGAGTTCCCTTGGGCCCCTCGGGTGGAAGGGGTCCTGTAAACTTTTTTGCATCCACATAAACCCCCCCAATTTCTGTCTGGTTTTCTTCACCTCATCCTCCACCCTGGCCATCTCATCAAATTCTCTTATCATCTCTTCATTGCTCAAATGCATATCGTGTATGGCCTCCTTGTATTCCTTGAGACACTGAGCCAGCCCCTTGTTGGTTTTTCTTTTGGCCTTCCTGGGTACATCATCCCCAGCTGGGCGCTTTCCTGCTGCCCTTGGTTCGCTGGCTGGCTTTTCTTCTTTTGGCTTTCCCTCGCTCACTGGCTTTCCCTCACTTACTGGCTTTCTCTCACTCTCTGGTTTTCCCTCACTCACTGGCTTTCCTTGGCTCTCTGGATTTCCTTCTTTTGGCTTTGCCTCACTCTCTGGCTTTTCCTTATCCTTTAGTACTTCCTCATCTTCTGTCTTTCCCTTGAGATCTGTCCTTCCCTTGTTTTCTAACTTTTCCTTGTCTTCCACAGTACAAGCTACTCCCGGCTTTCCCGCATCCAGTGGCTGTTCTTTGTTTTCCATCTTGCCTTGGTTCTCAGGCTTTCCTTCATTTTCACTGCAGGGTTTTTCCATGTTGAGTGTCCCTTCCTTTTCCTGTCCTGGGGATGGGGCAGGGGGAAGAGAAGACAAAGAGGAAACAAGGGAGACTGAGGGCTTGGGGATGGAATGCAGGTCCGGATAGTAGCAGTCGCTTTTCGCCCCTTGTCAGGGGTCCCCGGACCTGACCCGGCCCTCCTAGTGTGCCTTCTGCCCACCCTTTACCCCACCATTCCTCGTGCACACGTGAACCAACCATTTCCCAGACAGACCCTGCCATTTTCCCCTACGCTTGCTCAGCATGGCAGAGTGTGTGTAAATGTGTTGGGAAGTGGGCAGTGGGGCCCCCAATTCTGCCCGGACCGTGCCCTCCACACTCCCCACCCCTCTGTGTCCCTGTCCAGTGCCCTCCTCCTTCACTGACCTGCGGGGATTCTGGACAGGTTCCTCCTCTTTCTCTAGCCCAGTAGAGCACTGGGAACAACAGACAAGTACACCTGCAGACAGACAGGAGACCGGGGATGAGGCATCGGTGGATGCACAGGGACTCGGGTCCTTTTTCCGAATCCCGGTCCTCCTCACCCAACGTTTCCCTCCCCCACCTCCTCCGCCCCCACAGCACCCCAGCCGCCATTTCTTTTCACTCCTCAGGCGCCAGACCAGGCTGTTTTCCAAACTAATTTTGGATCTCTGCGTCCTTCTCCCCCAGAGGAAACTCGCCCCCCCACCCTTGAGGTCAACTTTTTACTCTACGCACGGAGTGCCAGAGGGGGTTTATTTCCACTGTCTCACTGCTGGGGCAGCCCCCAACTCATCATCTCCGGCTCCAAAATGGACGGAGGGTAGAGAAGAAGTGTGCAGAAAGGAGAATGGGTACTTGGGGTGTCCGCCTTCCCCACCCTCTGCCCAATGGCCGCTTGCTCCCCCTTAGCCGTTTTTCCCACCGCCATCTCTATCTACATTCTGGCCAGCTCCCCTCGACCCGCACCCCATCCCCAACCTTTTTCCTTTCCGCGCCCGTTCCTCCTCCCCCATTCCGGTGTCCCGCAGGCAGCGACGAGAGCTCTCACACTGACCTGAAAGAACCTGGAGCAACAATTATGGGCTCCCAGACGGCTCCGAGTCCGACAGCAGGGAGGGAGGGCTGGCACCCGGACCGGTGCCCACTTCGGAGCCCGGCGGTCACGTGAGCGCTGCGTCACCCGAGCTCCGCCCTGTCACCCCGCCCACCAGCCGGAGTCGGCCAGCCGCCCACCCCCTCCCTCCGGCAGGTTCCCCCGCCAACCTCTCCCGGCCCTTTTGTCCTTTTCCTCTTCTTGAGAAGTTG
The DNA here is from genome assembly GCF_002837175.3 of Physeter macrocephalus. Lineage (NCBI taxonomy): Eukaryota > Metazoa > Chordata > Mammalia > Artiodactyla > Physeteridae > Physeter > Physeter macrocephalus. The sequence continues at coordinate 79,309,589 of NC_041234.1, read as the reverse complement.
GTCAGAGAAAGAATTTTAATAAAAAACACAGAAGCTTTTTTTAATGGACTGGGCGGTCCGGGGGAGGAGTCTATAACGTTGCTCTTAAATTCCGTTGAGAGAACGTAGACTCACCAATGAAATCTTACGAATGTGAACTTTAATATTGTACAAAGGGTAGAATATTGCACTTTAGAAAAAATTAAGAAAAATGTTCCCGTCAAAATGAAGTTGTCCCTTCTTCCTGGTATGCGCAAACATAAATTTTCTAATGAATTAAATATTTAGATCTGAAAATGAAATTATATTTGAAGCGGAATGAAAATGATTTTTTTAAGTGAGAGACTGAATACACAACGGACAATGACCAGACCATATATGACCATAGAATTGTGACCGACAACCTCTGTAGCAAGCAGCCCGGCAAGCCAAACAACAGCCTCTACAGCAATCTTCAGGACTTGATCAATGACTGCCAGCCTCCCTATTTTTGCCCTGCCCCAACTAGAGAAACCTAAATATGCTCCCCAAACCAGTAACATAAAATACCGCTGCTTCTAGTTACCTGGCTTCTCGCTTTTCCCTGACAACAACTTCCAATCAGAGAAAACCTGGTCTTCCTTTTTTTCACTCTAAAGCTTTCCCATTCCCTTGCCTGTCTTTTAAGTCTCTGCCAAACACAAGTTAGGGTAGCTAACTCCCTTGTTATAACAAGCTGTGAATAACTAGCCTCTGCTTTTACTAAGCTTTCTGTTTAGAAGGTCTTTAAAAATATAATAACTGAAAGTTAAACAATTAAGAACAGCATTGATGGATTTGATTACATTAAAATGTGTAACAGATTTGTTAAGGGATTGGGGACACATGCATTTCTCCCTGCTCTTGTTTTTTTTAATTTATTTTTATTGAAATATAGTTGAATTACAATGTGTTAATTACTGCTGTACAGCAAAGTGACTCAGTTATACATATATATATATATACATTCTTTTTCATATTATTTTCCATTATGGTTTATCACAGGATATTGAATATAGTTCCCTGTGCTATACAGTAGGATATTGTTGTTTATCCATTCTATAAATACCAGTTTGCATCTGCTATCCTAAACTCCTGCTCCTACCCTCTCTCACCCCCCTACCCTGCCTGCTCTTGTTGAGTGTACTGGTAAAATTTTCTGAAGGGCAACTTTGTAAATTGTTTAAAAATAAAAATATTTTATACTTTGGCCCAGAAATTCCACCTCAAATATTTACCCATGGAGATAATTAGTAAGGTGCTAAAATAGAATCTTATGTTTTAAAACGTTTTATGGTTTTAAATTCCCATAACAATTATTTATTATGCATTTATCCTTTGCTGGAACTGGGGCTCCAGTAGTGATTCTGTAGGCTTTGTTTATAAAGGGAAAAAAATGGAGCATCACAATTGTCCATTGGTACAGATTTAGTTACATAATCTTCTTAGTACATTTGTTTACCCTGGTTATCTTTGGACATTTGGTTAGAAAAATAATCTTTTTATGTTGGGTGCTCAATATGCAGTAAAAATAATTATTAACTATCCATAATCCCAAATTACTGTGGATGGTGGGACACAAAGGATAACCAGAGGATGTGGTATTGACCTCTAGAGAATACCACCTATCTGCCAGGCATTATGCTAGCTACCTTATCTGGTGTAGATTTCATTTATATCTGATGGAAGAACTCATACTTCAATAAAGTGGAATGATTTATAAAGCTACAATCTTAACTCACTGTAGTACTGGAATAAAGATAGTAAAAGGAATAAAACAGAGAGCCCACTAACATCCCCAGGTATAAAAGATTTTAGTATATGATAAGGAAGCATTTCTGATCAGTAGTAAGATATAGGTTATTATGGAAATTAAACTTGTATAATTACTTTAATAGTTAAAGGAAAATGAAGAGCCATATTTTCTGACATACATTTAAATGCTTTTCAGAGTAGGCAAGAAAAATGAAACAAAAGGTATCCAGATTGGAAGGAAAGAAGTAAAACTATCTCTGTTTGCAAATGACATGATCATGCATATAGAAAATCCAAAGGAATCCACTAAAGAACTATGAGAAAGAAAGAGTTCAGCAATGTGGTAGAATACAAGATCAACATACAAAAATCAATTGTGTTTCTATATGCTAGCAAAGAACAATTCAAAGAGGAAAGTAAGGAACCATTTCCATTCAAAATATCATCAAAAAGAGGAGACTTCCCTGGTGGTCCAGTGGTTAAGACTCCACGGTCCCAATGCAGGGGGCCCGGGCTCAATCCCTGCTCAGGGAACTAGATCCCACATGCATGCCGCAACTAAGAGTCCACATGCTGCAACTAAGTGTCTGCATGCTGCAACTAAAAGATCCTGCACGCAGCAACGAAGATCCCATGTGCCGCAACTAAGACCCAGGGCAGCCAAATAAATAAATAAAAATTTAAAAACTTGCTTAGATTTCAAAAAAAAGTCATCAAAATGGGTAAACCATTTAGAAATAAATTTATTTTGAAAGTGCAAGACTTGTATACTGAAAACTATAAAATATTGTTGAACAAAATTATAGAATACCTAAATAAATGGAAAGATAGCCTATGTTCATAGATTGGAAGACTTCATATTGTTAAGATGGGCAATACTTCCTAAGTTGATCTACAGACTCGACACAACCTCTATCAAAATCTCAGATGGTTTCTTTGCAGATTTTGATAAGCTGATCCCAAAATTCATATGGAAATGCAAGGAACTCAGGATAGACAAAAACAATCTTGAAAGGGAAGGATAAAGTTTGAGATCTCACACTTCTAGATTTCAAAACTTATTATATAGCTACAGGAATCAAGACAATGTGATACTGGCATAAGGACATATAGACCAATAGAACAGAATTGAGAGTACAGAAATAAACCCTCAGATTTACAGTCCGTTGATTTTCAACCAAAATGCCAAGAAAATTTAGTGGTGAAAGAAGAATCTTTTCAACAAATGATGGTGAGACAACTAGATATCCACATGCAAAAAATGAATTTGGACTCCCATTTCACACCACATACAGAACTTAACTCAAAAAAAAATAAAGTCCTAAATATAAGAGCTAAAACCATTAAACTCTTAGAAGAAAATAAAGGTGTTAATTCTTCATGATCTTGGATTAGGCAATGGTTTCTTAGATATGACACTAAAAGCTCAAGCAATTAAAGAAATATAGAAAAATGGGGCTTCACCAAAATGTAAAACTTTTGATTTAAACAACACGATTAAGAAAGTGAAAAGACAATCCACAGAAAGGGAGAAAATTTTTGAAAGTAATATGTCTGATAAGGGACTTATATCTAGAATATACAAAGAGCACTTACAAATCAATAAAAAAATAAACAATTTAAAAATGGGCAGGGAATTCCCTGGCACTCCAGTGGTTAGGACTCTGCCCATCACAGCCAAGGGTGTGGGTTCAATCCCTGGTCGGGGAACTCAGATCCCGCAAGCCAAGCAGTGTGGCCAATAAATAAATAAATAAAATAAAATAAAAATGGGCAAAGGATCTGAATAGATATTTCAGCAAAGGAAATATACAAATGACCTATAAGCACGATGTTCAACATCATTAGCTGTCAGGGAAATGCAAATTAAAACCACATTGAGATACCACTTCATACCCACTAGAATGGATATAATAAAAAAAGGCAGAAAATAACAAGTGTTTGCAAATATGTAGAGAAATTAGAACCATCACACAGTGATGGTGGGAATGGGAAATGATGCAGCCGCTGTGGAAAACAGGCTGTCTGGCAGTTTCTCAAAATGTTAAACCTTAAGTTATCATATGACTTGACAATTCCACTTCTAAGTAAAGATCCAAGAGAAATGAAAAAATACGTTCACACAAAAACTTGTAAGCAAAAGTGCTTGGCATCATTATTCATAATAATTAAAAAGTGGAAATATCCCTAATGTCCATCATCTGATGAATGGATAAATAAAATGTGGTATAATAATGGAATACTATTTTTCAATAAAAATGGAATGAAGAGCTGATATATGCCAACAGGCACATGAAAAAATGCTCAACATCGCTAATCATCATAGAAATGCAAATCAAAACCACAATGAGATATCACCTCACACCTGTCAGAATGGCTATTATTGAAAAGACAACAAATAACAAGTGTTGGCGAGGATGTGGAGAAAGGGAGCCCTCATGCACTGTTGGTGGGAATGTAAATTGGTGCAGCCACTATGGAAAACAGTATGGAGTTTCCTTTAAAAACTAAAAATAGAACTACCATATGATTCAGCAGTTCCACTCCTGGGTATTTATCTGAAGAAAACAAAAACACTAATTACAAAAGATGTGCACCCGTATGTTCACTGCAGCATTATTTACAATAGCCCAGATATGGAAGCATCCCAAGTGCCCATCAATAGACGAATGGATAAAGAAGATGTGATATATAATGGAATATTACTCAGCCATAAAAAAGAATGAAATCTTGCCATTTATGACAACATGAATGAACCTAGATGGTATTATACTAAATTAAATAAGTCAGACAGAGAAAAGCAAATACTGTATGATTTCACTTATATGTGGATTCTAAAAAACAAATGAACAAACATAACAAAACAGAAACAGTTATAGATACAGAGGACAAACAGGTGGTTGCCAGAGGGGAGGGCGTTGGGGGGAGGAAAGAAATAGATGAGAGAGATTAAGAGGTACAAACTTCCTGTTGCAAAATAAATGAGTCACAGGTATGAAATGTGCAGTGTGGAATATAGTCAATAGCAATGTATTATATTGGTATGGTGACATATTATGACTTGACTTATTGTAGTGATCATTTTGAAATGTATAGAAATTCCAAATCACTATGTTGTGTAACAGGAGCTAACTTAGTGTTGTAGGTCAGTTATACCTCAAAAACAAATAAACAAACTGATAGAAAAAGAGATCAGATTTGTAGTTGCCAGAGTGGGGGGAGGGGGGGAATTGGATGAAGGCAGACAAAAGGTACAAAGTTCCAAATATAAGATAAATAATTACTAGGGATGTAATGTACAACATAAATATAATTAACACTGCTGTATGTTATATATGAAAAAGAGAGTAAATCCTGAGTTCTCATCACAAAATTTTTTTTTCTATTTCTTTAATTTTGTATGTACATAAGATGATGGGTGTTCACTAAACTTATTGTGATAATCATTTCATGATGTATGTAAATCATCAAATCATTATGCTGTACACCTTAAATTTATACAGTACTAAATGTCAATTATATCTCAAGAAAACTGGAAGAAAATAGTGGTAATAATAATAATAAAGAACCTAGCAGCTGAATACTTCCTGAATATAAAGTGATCATTTTAAGCTACTAATTTTTGGAGTAATTTGTTATGCAGGAATAGTAACCAGAACAACCTAAAGAAAGGATATGATAATATATAGTGCACATAGCCTAAAATATTTACTATCTGGTCCTTTACAGAAAATTTTGTCAGTCCATGTCTTAGACCAAAGGGAACAACTAAACCTCCACCACCACCACAACCATCATCATGAAGATATGATGCTGAGTAAGTACTAATATAGATGCATATCAGGGTACAGGTAACATTTCATTCATTTAAGGGGAGTAACTTTATTTAACACAATTTTAAACTTACAAAAAAATTATTCTGTGTATTTTTGAAACAACTAATTCTTGAGTACTGGAAACCCATAAAGTAAAAATTGATGGTCTAGTGGAAAGAGTCTAGAATTCAGACTTTGCACTTTAAACAAAGTATTTAACTTCTTTTAGGCCCAGTTGGTTTGCCCATCTGTGAAATGGGAGAATGGATAACAACCAAAAGACTGACAGTATCAAGTGTTGGCAAGGATATAGAGTAACTGGAACCCATATACCTACTCTAGGAAGTGTAAATTGATACAGCCACTTTGGAAAACTGTCAATATCTACTAAGGCTTAACACTCAAATACGTTTTGACTCAGCAGTTGCACTCTTGGTATATTTCAACAGAAATATGTCCTTGTTTACACCAAAAGACGTGAGCAAGACTGATTATTAAGCTCAAAACTTAAAGCAATGCAAATGTCCATCAACAGAAAAAGAGTGTTATAGTCCTATAATGCATTACAATACAGACACGAAAATGAACAAACTACAACCACAAACAACAACATGGGATAAATATCACAAATATAACACTGATACTTCCATTTTAATTCCTCCATCGCTCTCCTCCCTACAAAAACACATACGTGTGGAGTCACAAATGGGGGCAGATTTGAGGCCACAAGAAAGAATTTAAGGAGAGGGAAAAGCAGAAGCAGCCCCTAGAACTCAACCTGATGTCTGACATCCCCAGCTGTTGGAGTTTGTTAAGGGAAAAACATTATGCATTTTATGCTTATGAATTTTAATTTGAATTAATTCTCCAAATGGAGACTGAGATGGGTCAAACAAATTAATACTGTATTAGCTTTTATTTTAAAGTTATTTCCTGTCAAGCAGATTGATGCAGAGAAGCACAGTTTCTATACACTTCTAATAGGTTCAAACACTCAAAGGCTAATACCATGTCTGATAGACCAGACAGTAAAGTGAGATTCAGGAGATCACCTGGATCCTGGGTCAGTTCTGACCCAGTAGCTGTGTGACCTTGGGTAATGCCCTTCACCTCTCTGTGAAGATCCCATCTGGGAAAAGACACTGTGTTCCTAGAAGGGATAGAATTCACTATGCCAGTCCAATTATTTTAACAAGAACAATAACTATGAATCGTATGCTTTCTTAAAACAAAATTCCCAGTGGTGTATGACAAAATACCTGGTCGAACATCATGTCCACCCAAAGTCATATGGTCACCACCTAACTTCAATTCCCAAGAGCTGACATTGTTCACACGTACCTCTGTATAAGGAACCTTTTGAAGGAATACTTAGTGACATCATGGGCAGGTTTCAGGATTTCACAAGAACTTTAGGGCAACAGCAGAGCGGTGAGGGGCAGGAATGAGCATGTCACGACCCCCAGATGGACGCTAGGAAGCATGGCAAGGACTGGATTGACAACCTGCTAGAGGGGAGTACAGAGCTCCCACGCTCCACTCATGCCCACCAGTAATCCTAGATTTGCTTTTAAAGTCCCTCATATTAAGGAGAAAGCATAAATGGCCATTTTTTCAAACTTCCTCCTCCCCGACACCACACTCATTCCATTCTCTTCTTATCCAGGAGTGACCAGTCGTGATCGAAGAGGAGGAGGGCGATGATGGGTTAGGAATCACGACCAACCCCATTTTATTGGCCCCTGTCCTGGAGACAATTTTAGTGAGATTTCCATCATGCCAAGTTAACGTGGTGGGTTTTATTTTGTCAGGCATATATGCTGGAAGGTGAAAAAAATAAAATCAACTTAATATTCAGATAGCTTGAGGAAAAGGATGGTGGGGGAGAGTCATATTTCTCTTGATCTATTACCATGGTTCATTTAATATGATTAAGAGGCAGGTCCTTCATTGGCTGAGCCAGTGGAGAATGGGGCATGAACTGCTCTCATTGGACTCTCCCATCATCAGAATGATGCATAACTGCAGGTCATTAAGGTTTAGGTTTTTTAAAATGAAAGATTATAGATTGGAAAAGAATAAAAGCAAATAAATCTGAATGTAATAGAATAGTAATTTCAGAGACTTGGAAGCTGGACAAAGATACTGTTTTTCGAAATTTTTGATTTATCTACTTCTGGGCTTTTAGTTTGTTTCTTTTATTTATTAAAATCAATTCAAAATAAGTTTTATTCTGTTAACACTCTTTATCCCTGATTCATGCTTACAATATGTTATTTACTGTAGTTAAAGCCATTTCCCTTAGCCTTTTTTTTTTTTTTTTTGCGGTACGCGGGCCTCTCACTGTTGTGCAGCAACAAAGACCCAACGCAGCTAAAAATAAATAAAATTTTAAAAAAGTAAAGACAAACAATTTTAATCTTGGTTAACTTTTAAGGATATTTTACATTTTTCATAAATATACTTATTTTTGTTTGTGTTCTGTATTTGGAGACTGGTTTTGCCATTTTTCCCTTTTTGGCAATTCACTAAGGCTTTTGTTCAGAATTGGAGCAGTGGCTTTCCAGGCAGGTCCCTTGTTTCCCAGGAGCTCATCCCCTAAGTCGGAGAGTTCCTGTTCAAGTCAGGGTGGCTTAGCGCAGGATATTAGATTCTGGGTTGGTGGACAAATGGCCCAAACGTGGCCAGCGTCATTGCGCTGGCATTATGTACCTGGGTTACAGAAGTCATAGTCTCAAAGACCTGAAGCTGAATTTTCCACAATTTAGGTGCTGCAAAGCAGTTTCTCAGTGGAGGCTACAGGAAGCTTTTAGATAGTCGGGTTATTCGATGCCTTCTTATTGGCTCTTGCCAGGTAGAACTACCCAATCACATTTAACCTCGTAGGGCTTATTGATAGGGTTTCCTGCATTACATTTCATCCAGTCAGATGTTGCTGGTACTCAATACCTCATCTGCATACACGGTGTATAAATAGCTCGCGGTCACTACCACATTTCTCTTTCATTCTAAGGTATTGGAAAACTATGTCCCTCATGGCTGAGCATTCTTCTAAATCTGTCTTTGCCAAGAAGGGCTTCAAAAAAGCCACTTCGAAAACAGAGAAGGGGGAGACGGATAGAGATACTCTAGGAACTATTACTCCACCCCTGTCTACAAGGCTCTGAAGCAGGTCCACTCTAACATTGGTATTTCATTAAATGTCATGCACAGCATGAATTATTTTCTTAACAATATCACTGGGGGTATTTCAGACTATGCCTCCCTCCTGGCCCGCTCCACCAAGTGCTCCATCATCACCTCCACAGAGATCCTCATCTCTTTGTGCCTGCTGCTGCCTGGGAATATCGGAAAGCATGCCGTGTCAGAGGCCACAAAAGTAGTCATCAGAAACACCACCCGCAAATGAGCTGCCTCCAGACCAGCTGAGCATCGCCAACCAAAGGCTCTTTTTAGAGTCACCTCAGTTTTCTTAATAACTGTATTCTAATAAAGTTTGATCTACTTTATTTTTTAAAGTGTGGCATCCTGCTAATTTTTAAACATATTTTTACAAAGAACTAAATATTATCAACTACATTTTCATGTATCTATGGTCTAATTTACTCAAAATGAAATAGTGAGTTTTGTTCAATAATGTTGCACTATACCACTTTACTAAAGAGTCAGTTCTTTTATCTTTCTAGGTCAACCTTTCACAGGGTCTGTAAGATAAAGTTATTTATCTTTTTCACTCTCATTTTCTCATGAATGTATGGCAAAATTTTCCAGAGATTCATTATGTCCCATAATGACAACAAATTAAGTGCAGGAACATGTATAAGAATTCAACAGACATATTAGAACAGATATTAAGGAGATTTTCTTTTTTTGAATTGAAGTATAGTTGATTTACAACGTTGTATTAGTTTCTGGTGTACAGCAAAGTGATTCAGTTATACATATATATAATCTTTTTCATATTATTTTTCATTACAGGTTATTACAAGATATTGAATATAGTTCCCTGTGCTATGTAGTAGGACCTTGTTGTTTATCTGTTTTATATATAGTAGTTTGTGTCTGCTAATCCCAAATTCTTAATTTACTCCTCCCCGCTCCTTTCCTCTTTGGTAACGATAAGTGTGTTTTCTATGTTTGTGAGTCTGTTTTGTAAATAAGTTCATTTGTATCATATTTTAGATTCCACATATAAGCGATATCATATGGTATTCATCTTTCTTTGACTTACTTCACTTAGTATGATGATCTCTAGGTCCATCCATGTTGCTGTAAATGGCATTATTTTATTCTTTTTCATGGCTGAGTAGTATTCCATTGTATATATTCCACATCTTTATCCATTTGTGTCAATGGACATTTAGGTTGCGTCCGTGTCTTGGCTATTGTAAATAGTGCTGCTATGAACATTGGGGTGCATGTATCTTTTCACATTAGAGTTTTCTCCAGTTATATGCCGAGGAGTGGGATTGCTGGATCACATGGTAACTTTATTTTTATTTTTTAAGGAACTTCCATACTGTTTTCCATAGTGGCTGCACCAATTTACATTCCCACCAACTGTGTAGGAGGGTTCCCTTTTCTCCACACTCTCTGCAGCATTTATTATTTGTAGACTTTTTGATGATGGCCATTCTGACTGGAGTGAGGTGATACCTCATTGTAGTTTTGATTTGCATTTCTTTGATAATTAGTGATGTTGAGCATCTTTTCATGTGCCTATTGGCCATCTGTATGTCTTCTCTGGAGAAATGTCTACTTAGGTCTTCTGCCCATTTTTTTGGTTGGGTTTTATTGTTATTGAGTTGTATTCAAATATTTTTTAAAAATTCCTATCTCCTCATGACTCTTTTAGGAAATACATTTTGTGTGCAAATTTATAATTTAGGTTTATATGATGTAATAGTTACTTTATTGTAAGCTTTGAATGAATTAAAAATAAATATATTAAAATTCTCCATGTTAATATTTAATACAGTAAATGTTGACAGATATAACCCACACAAAAAATTTAAAACTGCATAATTTTTAAATCTATAAAGTGCTCTGAGACCAAAACTGCTCCAGGTATTGTTTGCAGGTAATCAGATCAACTGAAAATTCCTGACCTCTTTTTCAGCGGTTTTTCTCCGGGAGGGGAAGGCCTTTCCTTCCCAGTCTTGCCAAAGTCCATTTGCATATTTCTAGTCAAGAGTTATTTCCATTGCTTAAGTTGCCTAAAGCTCTCAGTTATAAATAGCTCCCATAGAATGAGAATTAAATAAACCAGAAGGTTTTATACATAATTTTCCTTTGAAGAACAATTTTTCCCTGTAGTTCTCCCATTTTTGATAAACAATAATCTCAAAGAAAGATTTTTTATTTGGGTATAATTAACATACTTTATATTTTAGTTTCAAGTGTACAACATAATGACTTGATATTTGTATATATTTTGAAATGATCACCACAGTAAGTCTAGTTAACATCTGTCAACATACATAGTTACAGAATTTTTTTTGTAACTGGAAGTTTGTACCTTTTGACTCCCTTCACACATTTCACCCACCTCCTACCCACCACCTCTGGCAACCACCAATCTGTTCCTTGTAACTGTGAGCTTGGTTTTTTTGAGATTCCATATAAAAGTACGATCATACAGTGTTTGTCTTTCTCTGACCTATTTTACTTAGCGTAATGCCCTCAAGGCCCATCCATGTTGTTGCAAAAGACAATATTTCTTTTTTTTTGTGGCTGAATAATATTCTATTGTAAACTTTTTTTTTTTTTTTTTTTTTTTGGCTGCGCTGCACGGCTTGTGGGATCTTAGTTCCCGGACCAGAGATTGAACCCACACCCTCGGCAGTGAAAGCATGGAGTCCTAACCACTGGACTGCCAGGGAATTCCCCACACTGTTTTGATTATTGTAGTTTTGTAGTAAGCTTTGAAATCAGGGAGTTTGAAACCTCCAACTTTGTTCTGCCTTTCCTAGATTGTTTTGGTTCTTCAGGGTCCCTTGGTATTCCATTATGAATTTTAGGATGGATTTTTCTATTTCTGCAAAAAATATCATTGGGGTTTTGATAGGAATTGCTTTGAATCTATAGATCACTTCGGGCAGTATTGCCATCTTAACAATATTAAGTCTTCCAATTCATGAACACAGGATGTCTTTCCATTTCTTTCTGTCTTTAATTTCTTTCAGCAACATTTTGCAGGTTTTTAAAAATTGAAGTATAGTTTATTTACAATATTGTGTTGGTTTAAGCTGTACAGCAAAGTGATTAAGTTATATATATGTATATATTTTCAGATTCTTTTCCATTATAGGTTATTACAAGATACTAAATATAGTTCCCTGTGCTATACAGTAAATCCTTGTTGTTTATCTATTTTATATATAGTAGTGTGTATCTGTTAATCCCATACTCCTAATTTATCCCTCTCTTCCTTTCCCCTTTGGTAACCGTAAGTTTGTTTTCTGTGTTTGTGAGTCTGTTTCTGTTTGGTCAATAAATTTATCTGTATTATTTTTTACATTCCATGTATAAATGATATATAATATTTGTCTTTCTCTGTCTGACTTCATTTAGTATGATATTGTCTAGGTCCATCCATGTTGCTGCAAATGGCAATATTTCATTAATTTTTATGGCTGAGTAATATTCCATTATAAATATGTACCACATCTTCTTAAGTCAGTCATCTGTTGATGGGCACTTGGTTTGTTTCCATGTCTTGGCTATTGTAAATAGTATTGCTATGAACATTGGGGTGCATGTATCTTTTTGAATTAAAATTTTGGTCTTTCCAGATATATGCCCAGGAGTGGGATTGCTGGATCATATGATATCTCCATTTTTAGTGTTTTCAGGAACCTGCATACTGTTTTCCATAGTGGCTGCACCAATTTACATTCCCACCAACAGCGTAGGAGGGTTCCCTTTTCTCCACACCCTTTCCAGCATTTATTATTTGTAGACTTTTTGATAATAGCCATTCTGACTAGTGTGCGGTGATACCTCATTGTAGTTTTTAAAACCATGAACCTCAGATTGGGACTTGAACCCAATCTCACCTCACATGAGACTCGAACCCACCTGACTTGCACCTCAGATGGGACTTGAACCCACAATCTCTGGCTTAGGAAGGTACTCAAATCCACAATCCCCCAGCTAAAACTGCACACCTGGTCTCAGGACTTAATGAAGTTCAGGTTCTTTATATCTCACTGCAGAAGGAATTCAGTGAGAGGAAAAGTGATAGGTAAGAAGTAGATTTATTGAGAGAGATACACATTCCACAGACAGAGTGTGGGCCATCTCAGATGGTGAGAGCGGGCCCCCAAATATGGGGTGGTTAGTTTTTTATGGGCTGGGTAATTTCATAGGCTAATAAGTGGGAGGATTATTCCAACTATTTTGGAGAAGGGGTGGGGATCCCAGGACTTGGGCCACTGCCCACTTTTTGGCTTTTTATGGCCTGGGAACTGTCATGGCGCAGGTGGCTGTGTCATTTGGCATATGCTAATATATTACAATGAGCATATAGTGAGGCTCAAGGTCTACTGGAAGTCAAACCTTCTATCATCTTGGGCCTAGCCTAGTAGGTTCTGAGACAGGAAGGAAGGAGGCAGGGCACAACCATTAAAAGAATGACAGCCAATGGGAAGAACAGGATACCAAAAAAAACCGGTTAGAACCTACCTGGAAATTGTTCATGACAAGAGGCCCATATTCCCCTATAACATTTTCCCCATTATAATTATACCCAGTCACAGTTCCTAACCATTTGATGTTCTTAAAAGATACCATTATTACTCACCAAGGGCATAACATCTTCCCTTAATGAACTATAATTCTGAGGGAACATAGTTCACATTTATTTAAATTTTTAGCTGTATCCACTGAACTTGATTTTATTTTTTGCATTTTTAGATCATAAACCATATGGAGCTAATTATCGTTCCTGCATTAATTTTAGTGGAAGGATGAGTTAGACAAATGTGTTTTAAGTGTATAATGAATATTATTTTTATTCTCCTCAGTACCCTCACTGTCTATCAGAATATCTCCCATATATATTGTTTCATAATGGATTATAAATATAAATAATTTATGTGTGGTTTAAAATGCCTCACAGCCGGACAAAGTGAAAGTCTCTTTTCTAATCAATGTTCCTGCATCCCACTCCCCAAAGGTAACTACTGCTATTGTTTGATTTGTATTTGGCATGCATTTTTCTGTGCATATTGAAATACACATACATAAATAGATACAGCGTTTTACACAACTGATTTATTTGTTAGATATGAAATTGGAATCACAGAATAACACTGATCTGCTACTTATGTTCTTCATTTAACAAGATGTGTGCTTTTTAAATTGTTTTCATTAAGGTACAATTTAGAGAAAATAAAATTCACTCCTTTCAGTGTCCAGTTCTATGTCTTGAAAAGTACATACACTTGTATATGTACACTTGTATACAGTTGTATAACCACACCACAATCAGGATATACGAGTTCCATTATGCCAAAAAATTAATTATCCTGTGCCTTTTTGTAGTCAACCCATTCTCCCCACCTCAACCCTGACAATGACCTATTTGCTTTCTGACTCCCAAATTTTGATAGCTGTAGGTTTCCACTTTTATTTTCATTTTAATTCTGTTCTATGTATTTTTAATTGAAGTATAGTTGATTTCTGTTCTACGTATTTTTGATTTCCCTTGAGACTTCCTCTTTGATGCATGAATTAATTTCATATGTGTTGCTCAGTTTCCAAGTTCTTAGAGATTTTCCTGTTATCTTTCTATTATTAATTTCTAGAATTTTATTCCATTATTTTCAGATAACACATTCTGTTTGGTTTCAATTTTTTGAATTTGTTAAGGTTTGTTTTATGACTCAGGATATAGTCTATCTTGCTGAATGTTCCATGTGCACTTGAAAAGAGTGTGTATTCTGCTGTTTTTGGGTGAACTGTTCTATAAATGTCAGTTAGATCTAGTTGGTTGATGGTGGGGTTCAGTTCATCTATAACCTTGCTGATTTTTTGTCTACTAATTCTATCTATTACTGAGAGAAGAGTATTGAAGACCCCAATTATAATTGTGGATTTGTCTATTCTCCTTTCAGTTCTGTCAGTTTTGCCTCTTGTATTTTAAGACTCCATTGTTAGATATAATACATATTTAAAATTGTTGTATCTTCCGGGTGAATTGACTGACTCTCTTTATCCCTGGTAACTGTGTTTGCTTTCAAGTCGACATTGTCTGATAATGTAAAGACTCTATAGATTCTCCTGCTTTCTTCTGATCAGTGTTTGCATGGTGTATTTTTATTCATTGTTTTACTCTTAAGCTACCTATATCATTATATTTGAAGGGAGTTTCTTGTAGACAACATATAGTTGGGCCATTTTTTGTTTTTTGTTGTTTTATAAATCCATTCTGATAATCTAAGTCATTTAGTTATGTATTTAGACCACTGACAATTAATTATTGATATGTTTCTATTTAGATCTACCACTTTATTTTTCATGTTTTGTTTGTCCTCTCTGTTTTTCATTACCCTGTTTCCCCTTTCTTTGGCTTATCTGAATGCCTTTTAGTATTTCATTTTAATTTTCTATTCTGAATTTGAATATATCTCTTTGTATAATATTTTTGTGGTTGCTCTGTGGATTACAAACTACCTACTTAACTTTTCACAGTCTATTCAGAATCAGTACTCCGAATCATTATGTTACCACTTCAATTGATATGTAGAAACCTCACCTTAATAGATCCCCTTACCCTCTCCCCTTTACATTACATTTGCCTTATGTATTATATCTATACTGAAATCTACATAGATACCTACTATAGCTACTTTATTGAAAACTCCATCTGTCAATGTTATATTTTGCTGTGATTTTCCACTATTTACCATGCTTTTGGGAACCCATTCAGCTGCATCTTCATATTCACTTTCTCCCTAGATCTCCATGAATCCTAAATTGGTGGAAATGTAAATTGGTACAGCCACTATGAAAAACAGTATGGAGGTTCCTTAAAAAACCAAAAATAGAGTTACTATATGATATATCAATCCCACTCTCTGGGCGTATATGCAGAGAAAACTCTAATTCAAGATACATGCACCCCACTGTTCATAACAACATTCTTTACAATTGCCAAGACATGGAAGCAATCTAAATGTCCATCTACAGATGAGTGGATAAAGAAGATGTGGTATGTATATACAATGGAATACTACTCAGCCACAATAAAGAACGAAATAATGCCATTTGCAGCAACATGGATGGACCTAGAGATTATCATACTACGTGAACTCAGAAAGAGAAAGACAAATACCATATGATATCACTTATATGTGGAATCTAAAATATGAAACAAATGAACTTATTTACAAAACAGAAACAGACTCACAGACATAGAAAACAAACTTATGGTAACCAAAGGGGAAGGGGTGGGGAGGGAGTGATAAATTAGGAGTTTGGGATTAACATATATCACACTACTATATGTAAAATAAACAACAAGAACCTACTGTATAGCACAGGGAACTATATTCAATATCCTGTAATACACTATAATGGAAAAGAACATGAAAAAGAATATATGTATATATATCTATAACTGAATCACTTTGCTGTACACCAGAAATTAATACAACATTGGAAATCAACTATACTTCAGTAAAAAAAAAGTAATATAGGTCATTATTAATAAATTAAGCAATACCTTGGACAGCATTGAATGTCAGTGTCCAGAGAAATTAGAGCATTTAGAGCCCTGGTGGCTTCAGGATACAATGGGAAAAGCTTTAGAGTAATTTCAAGCTCACGTGCTGAGCAGGTGTCCAAAGCAGTTCCCCTGATTTACTTCACCTCTCCTAACTTCTTACCCTTATCTAAATTATAGGATTAAATAGGGACTTCCCTGGTGGTGCAGTGGTTAGGAATCTGCCTGCTAGTGCAGGGGACATGGGTTCGAGCCCTGGCCCAGGAAGATCCCACATGCCTTGGAGTTTCCTCTTTCTCAGAGGAAACATCTGTTCTGACTGATCCCTTTCTACCCACCATCTTAGAAAGCAGTCATTCACATAATCCCCATACTTAATTCTCATCATCATCAATCATCATCACCAACACCAAAATCTACATAAGAGATCACTGTGTATATGAAGAGTTTGTCAGTCTTCTTTCATTATCACCCTCCAGGAGCCCTTTCAGACATTTTTTGCCTAATTACCCCCAACCCCACTCCCCAGCGGAATGTGAAATTTTTAATACTCCAGATGTAGTTTATCTGTTTATGTACTGTGGTCCTTTGGAAGCTCACAGACCGTTGTAATATCTATGAAAACCCTAATCTCAAGAACCAATCTTTGACCTCTTGGGGATGATGTCATCTGTTGAGAACGCATGGCATATTGTGATTAGGGCAAAAGCTGGAATCCCATTCCTGCTCCATACTTCCCTAGATCCACACTAGAAAATCTGTCATGATTAGGTGCCCAGCCTTGATAGACCATCCATGGAACCACCTTCATCCCTCTCTGGGAGAAATCTCACTTCCCTCTCTGTGTCCTCAGATGCCCTTTCCTCCCTACCAGTTACAAGCAGCCTAATCATTTCCATAAGTTTTCACAAAGGACAGAAGAAACACTGGCTTCAGACAGCTTCTGCTTCCAGCCTGGTCACAAACCTCCCATGCGGCAGGGGAAAGGAACACCAGGCTTGGCTTCCTGCTGCAGGGAGGGTAAACACAGGGAGAACAGAGATTAACCACCTCAGCAGTACACGTCCTGATACCTTTTCTAAAGCTCTGCCACCAGCAACTAAAGGTGACCAGGCTGCCAGGTCCCATCCCTGGCTCTGGCAGTTGGCATGGGGAGCAACCTCTTTGCCATTTGTCTCTGTGCTCAAGAGCACTTGCTTTGTAGTCACACACATCCATGAAGAGAGGATAGTGATACATCACTAGTGGGGCTGTTGCGAGATTAAATCCAGTCACTAACATGAAGAACCTAGATCTGGGCCCCTCTAGGCAACCTGCTTCATAAATAGTAGCTCTTTCCTCCGTCAATCAGAGAGCTCATGTGGTCCTCACCCACCCCTTCAGTTGGGGCCCCTTAACCAGATTGCAGGTCAGAATCACCTTGGGGATCTTTTTCTAAACCCTCATATGAATTTCCCTTGTTGGTGGAAAGAGGGCTGCTGTATCAAAAGCCATTCAAGTTATTCAGCCATGATAATATGGGCCTTAAAAAACAGATATGCCCATTTGGCACCAATAGTGTGTGGCAGTGTCCAATTCCCTTTCATTCCACCAGCATCAGTTATTAACAGCTTTTGTCTTTATTGCCAAATATGATCTCTTATTTTTTCCAGACCAGTCCCAGTGGAAGAGTCACCTCAGAAGGTCTGTCCTTAATGTTATAGATTCACAGGCTCCTCCCCTAGGGTTGCCAGATTTAGCAAATAAACATATTGGATGCCCAGCTGAACTTGAATTTCAGATGAACAAAGTAATATTGCATGTGACAAATTTACACCAAAAAATGATTTTTTGTTTATTTTAAATTCAAATTTAAATGGTTTAAATATAATCTGGTAACCCTACACATGGAGGGATCTGGAGGGGAACCAAGGTGCTCCAGTCAACAACCGCAGCTGAGCCCCTAGCAGAAGCCAGAACCAATGCTCATCCATGTGAGTGAGCTCTCTCAGATGTACCAGCCTAATGGAGCCTCCAGCTGATGGCAGCCCCAGGTGAGACTCCACATGGAGCAGAAAACCATCCAGCTGAACCCAGTCAACACACATTATCCTGAGAAATTAAAAAATGGCTATTGTTTTGGTGGTGTTTGTTAAACAGAAATGGATATCTGAACCATGTAGTTTTGGTGAACTCTCTTTTTCTATAGTCTGTAATCTTTGGATAAGATAGGGGTTTGCTGATCTTTGAAGGTTCGATAGGACGTCATTATAATTTTGGCTATAGCCTGTGTGTGGGTTTATATGTGGGTATAGTTTTTGAAATTTCCTCAATTTCTTCTTGGATTCCCAAGATAAATTTTCAGGATGTATGATTTTCATCATACTCTTGGAATTTTAGAAATTTATTCCTAAATTCCCTTCCACAGATGAGGCTCCACTGCAGTCATGCTTGTGAAGGGAGGGAGAGGTATTGCTACAAACTGC
Organism: Physeter macrocephalus; assembly: GCF_002837175.3. Lineage (NCBI taxonomy): Eukaryota > Metazoa > Chordata > Mammalia > Artiodactyla > Physeteridae > Physeter > Physeter macrocephalus. Next base: position 79,290,828 of record NC_041234.1, on the reverse strand, counting down.
TCCCTGAGACACGTGGAAAGCCGTATCCTCAGAAGGCGCCTTGGTGAGTACGCTGTCAGAACAAGGGGTGTTTACTCATTTTAAGAAGGGTTTCTCAAAGAAGGTGTCCTGAAACACTTTCTCCTGCTACAAGGACAGCCTTGCAAGGAAGCCACTCTTCTTGAGTACACATAGGATGCCTTCACCAGACCCCAGAGACGTATGCATTGCAGTCCTGGTCCTTTCTGACTGTCCCAATGCAGCACTGCTGGGTGGATAAGTCTGTGCAGTTCTGGGGTTCATTAATACGACAACCACTTCCCTTGTGGAAATCTGAGCCACATTCTACAATATCACCTTTAGAAGGAATAAAGTTGATGTATTTTCACCTTATTTTTCATATTTCTTAGTTGGTTTAGAGTCAAGGTATGGAGAAGGGGTGTATTTTCAAGGCCCCTTAAAGACTCAATCATTTTAGAGCAAGACCATAGGAATAGTTTGGGACCCGGCGAGACACAGAAAAGGGAAAAGGGTTGTGGATCTATTTGTAGACCCACTCCTGAGGGCAGAGTAAACATGTGCTCCATAAAGGCAGGGTGGTTTAAGAACTTTGAAGGGAGAGGGCCTGGGCTGTGCAACCTGTTTGTTCATCCAACCTCACTAATCAGGTAAGTGATTCTCTAGATAGAGAGAGTGTATAGAGAGGTTACATGGTTTTGGTCGTGGCTGTTCTTCCACGTGGAAGAAAATATTGGGAATGGAGGATAAGAATTCCCCAGGAAAAAAAACCATGTATCGTTCAATTGACTTAGGTTTCTACCTTCTAAATGACTGATGTTTTAGGTTTGCCTCCCTGAAATCACTCTGAGATTTCTTCAATGACATTTTTATACATGTATCTAGATCATTCAGTCACATGACTATAGACAGTCTTTTATTTCTCTGCAGATGGCTAACTGCTTAGCATGGACTGTGACACATTCACCCTTAGAGGGAGGGCTAACTCATCTCCAAGAACCCTACCATACTTGCCTGGGTCTCTGTGTCCTGATAATACACCCCTACTGTCTCTTTAAAGCAAACACAATTCCTGACGACAAGCACATATTTTGTCCCACGAAACTGGACAGATTTTTGCCAGTTGCTGGGGTCCCAGTCTAGTGCTTCTAATTAGTATGTTTTCCAAGTGGCAGCCTGAAGAGCTAAGGTGTTTTGCTTTAAGCTAAGGACAAGGGGGTGGAGGAGGGTGGGGAGGTATTTAAGGTGGTGGAAGATCTGCCTGCACCTGGCGGTTACTATAGAAACGTGACGTCAATAAGGCGACCTTGACGACTTTTAAACGGAGACAGAAGCGGCCTGGCAACGAGAGCAGGTTTCTCCTTCAGGTGTTTGGAACTGAATTGGGAGAGTGGGTACCCGCGGTGGGGGCTGGACCACCCTGCAGTGTGGAGAGACAAAGGGATCCACATCCAGGTCACTTCTTTCCCGCTTTGGGGGCTCAGTGCCTGGGCTGTCTCGTAGGCAAAGCCACTGGGGTCCTGTCCGGCCCCAGTGGGTGCGGTGTCCTGCTCCAGGGGTGCCCTCGAGCCACTTTCCTTCTAAAGGCAGGAGCGCGGTAGGTGAGACAGGTAACGACTCTCTCTGAGCTTCAGCTTCCCCCTCTGTAAAATGGGAATAAGAATGCTGTCCCTAAAGGGTCTCTGTGAACATTTAGCAATAACACGTGAATAAGCCGATGGTCCTGTGGTTATCACAGGATCATGGATGTTTGTATGAATTCAGGCCACTTCTTATTCCTTTTCCACTTTGTTCTTAGGGGACATATGAGGAAAGGAGAAGAAAAAGGCCCTGGTGGGAAGCTCATTGTACCTTCTGGTTGTTTAGCATCACTACCCAGTTATTTCGGTGTCCTTGTCTCTAACGCAGTGCCTAGCACGGTGCAGGGCACACAGTTACCAGTAAAGCATGGTGATTGCTGGATCTGTCTCTCCCTGTGCAGCTCCTCATGCCGGCGGCCGAGCTCATATCATGTGTCTGAAGGAGGCAGGTTCTGAGCATCTGTGTCCTGATGGCTGCTGGAGCTTCTACCCCAGGTTCAAGGGCAGGAGAGCCCAATACTTCACATCTTTCTTTGGATATGCCGCCTGGCTCAAGTGAGTTCATAGATCTGATAAAAGCATGTTGTGGAACAGCTCCTGTGAGGTTCACAAAATGTACAGAAGCTATTTTGATTTAATCATGGGAAAGAGGTTTGGCACGTTGGATTTCCATCAGCAGCTACATGCTTTGTAGTAGCCCTTGAGGCCCGTCTGATAGAAGTCTTTCTTTCCCCTTCCTTCCTTCCTTCCTTCCTTCCTTCCTTCCTTCCTTCCTCCCTCCCTCCCTCCCTCCCTCCCTCCCTACCCCCCTCCCTCCTTCCTTCCTTCCTCCCTCCCTCCCTCCCTCCCTCCCCCCCTCCCTCCCTCCCTCCCCCCCCCTCTTTCTTTTTTGGTGCTGAAAAACAATGGATTGTCTAATTGGGAAGGAAGTTGGCCTTTAACATTCATTTGTAATAAATATACCTAAATTGTTCTCACCTTTTACATAACAATCAATGATTCCCTTGTATCTCTCAGATGAGTATGGAAATATGCAGTAGTTAGATCTTCTTAACAATTTGACATTGAAATGTAGATTCTTCCCTGGTGACTATGTGTTTTTTTTCCTTTTATAATGACATTTTTAAAAGAACCAGACAATTTCCAAGTGTTAGTTTAAAATGTCAGTGATAGAATTTATTTTTAAAAAAGCATTTGGGGCTTCCCTGGTGGTGCAGTGGTTGAGAGTCCGCCTGCCGATGCAGGGGACACAGGTTCGTGCCCTGGTCCGGGAAGATCCCACATGCCACGGAGCGGCTAGGCCCGTGAGCCATGGCTGCTGAGCCAGCGTGTCTGGACCCTGTGCTCTGCAATGGGAGAGGCCACAACAGTGAGAGGCCCGTGTACCGCAAAAAAAAAAAAAAAAAAAAAAAAGCATTTGTTACTTTAGAGTTTGCCCTACCAGAATGATACTCAGCTACATTCCCTGAAATAACCAGCTCCTCTTTAATATCATTATGATTTTCCTGAGATATAATATTTTTATTTCTGTACTTCAGAAGGAAATGAACATCAGCTTTCCCTAAATATTTGGTTATACTTTATTGCATATGATTATTTTGGTTATTTGATGACATAATGTGGATCTGTTAATGTACAAGAGCGTAATTGTAAGAATTTTTCACCTGATTAATTTAATTGCATCAGAGAATTATGAATATATAAAATATGTCAAATACTATATTGAGGTATGGTTAACATACAAGATACTGAGCATATTTAAAGTATATGCTCTAAGGACTTCCCTGGTGGTCCAGTGGCTAAGACTCCGCACTCCCAATGCAGGGGGCCTGGGTTCGATCCCTCGTTGGGGAACTAGATCCCACATGCCGTAACTAAGAGTTCACATGCCACAACTAAAGATCTAGCACACTGAAACTAAAGATCCCACACGCCACAGCGAAGGTTCCGCACGCTGCAGTGAAGATTCTGCATGCGGCAACGAAAATTCTGTGTGCTGCAACTAAGACCTGGCACAGCCAAATAAATAAAATAAAATACATGCTCTAAGTTTTGATATATGTATGCACCTGTAAATCTAATACTACACTCAAGATAATGAACACATCCATCACCTCAAAAAGCTTCCTTGTGCTCCTTGGTAATCTGCCCACCTAGCTCTCTCCTACCTCTGTCTCTACTTCAACCTACCTCATTCGCATACAACTACTGACTTTTGTCACTTTAGATTAGTTTTCCTTTCCTGTAATGTGGAAATATTCCATTATATGGATATACCACAATTTGTTCTATCCATTCACCTGTTAATGGATATTTGGGTTGTTTCCAACTTGGGGCTCTTGTAAATAAACTTTCTATGAACATTTGTATATACTTATTTGCTGGGACATATGTTTTCTCTTTCTAAGTAAATACTTAGAAGAGCAACGGCTGGGTCATATGGTAGTTGTAAAATTAACTTTGTTAGAAACTGCTAAATTTTTTTCCTAAGTAGTCAAATCATTTTTCATTGCCACTAGCAGTGTATGAGATATGAGAGTTTCATCCTCCACAACCTTGCCAATACTTGGTATGGTCAGTCTTTTTAATTTTGGACTTTCTCAGAGGGGTGTAGTGTTTTCTCATCATTTTCATTTTCATTTTCTTAATGACTAATGATGATGAACATATTTTCATGTGCTTATTTGACATTTGTATATCTTACTTGAAGTATCTGTTCAAATCTTTTGTCCACTTATTTATTGGAGTATCTGTTTTCCTCTTATTGACCTTTGTGAGATTTTTAATTCTGGATAGCAGATCTATGAATTGCGAACATTTTCTCTCATTCATTCAATGGCTTGTCTTTTTATTCTCTCAACAGTGTTTTTGGAAGAACAGAAGTTTTAATTTTGTGGAAATTTAGTGCATCGATTTGTTCATTTATGGTTTAGATTTTGCTTTTGATTTCATATCTAAGAAATCTTCACCAAACCTAAGGTCACAATTTTCTACTGTAATTTTTCTAGAATTTTTAAATAGTTTTAGCTTTCATGTTTACGTCAGTGATTCTTTTTGAGTTAACTTTTGTATGTGGCGCATTGTATGGATCACAGTTTATGTTTGTGCATATGGCTATTCACTTGTTCCAGTACTATTTGTTGAAAAGACTCCTTTTTCCGCTGAATTGCCTTTGTAGCTTTGTTGAAAATCAGTTGTCCCTATATGTGTGGGTCTATTTCTGGACTTTTAAATTTTGATATACATTTCTACCTTCATCTCAATACCACATTGCCTTGATTACTGTAGATTTATGAGTTTTGAAAAATTGCTTAACCTCCAACTTTTTTCTTTTCAAAGTTGTTTTTCATAGACTAGGCCCTTCACATTTTCACATGAGTTTTTGAATAATTCTGTCAATTAAAAAAAATATGCACACTAGGTTTTTTTTTTTTGGCTGCGTTGGGTCTTCGTTGCTGCATGTGGGCTTTCTCTAGTTGCGGCGAGTGGGGGCTACTGTTCGTTGCGGTGCACGGGCTTCTCATTGCATGGCTTCTCTTGTTGCGGAGCATGGGCTCTAGGCGCGTGAGCTTCAGTAGTTGCAGCACGCAGGCTCAGTAGTTGCGGTATGCGGGCCCTAGAGTGTGTGGGCTCAGTAGTTGTGGCTCGTGGGCTCTAGAGCGCAGGCTCAGTAGTTGCAGCACACAGGCTTAGTTGCTCTGCAGCACGTGGGATCTTCCCCGACCAGGGATCGAACCCGTGTCCCCTGCATTGGCAGGTGGATTCTTAACCACTGCACCACCAGGGAAGTCCACAGTAGGATATTTATTGGGATTGCAAGGAATCTATAGATCAGTTTGGGGAGAATAGACATCTTAACAATACTGAGTCTTCTGACCTAGGAGGATGGTATATCCCTTCATTTATTTAGTCCTGATTTAATTTTTCTCATCAATGTTTTGCAGCGTTCAGAGTTTAGGCCTTGCACATTTGTGGACATGGATGTGCAACATAGGTTATCTCTAGGTAGTTCATACTTTTTGATGTTATTGTCATGGGAATATTTTTATTACAGTTTCTAGGTATTATATTTTCACTGAGCTGTCAGTAGCCAAATGTTGCTGGGGAATCTTTTTGGTTGAAAGCACAGGTTACTCTAAGATGGAAAAGATACTTGATTCTTAATACCTGTATTAGTCAGGGTTCTCAAAGGGAACCAGTAGGATGTTTATATATAGATAGTGATTTATTTTAAGGAATTGACTCATTCGTTTATGGAGGCTTTGTGGAGTCTGATGGGGAAAGCCGGCAGGCTGGAGACTCAGGAAAGAGTTTTAGTTGTAGTCTGAAGGTAGTGTGCTGGTGAGTCACGAGGAGCTGATGTTGTAGGTAAAGTCCAAAGGAGGGAATTCCCTGGCGGTCCAGTGGTTAGGACTCGGCACTTTCACTGCCGAGGGCCTGGGTCCAATCCCTGGTCAGGGGAACTAAGATCCCACAAGCCACATGGCATGGCCAAAAAAAAAAAAAAAAAAAAGAAAGAAAGAAAAAAGAAAAAAAAAATCCAAAGGAGCTTAATTGTGATCCCCTGTGGGAAAGCAATGTGTGGTTGTAGGTGGGAGGGGAGTACCAGTGCACTTTTGAGTAAATTACATTAACAGAGACACACCAGCTATCACAGACCTCTGTATGGTAGACATTAAATTAATAGTACACCAACGTCAGATGTGTAGGTCAGGATTTTTCCAAGTGTGGTCGATGGACAACTTCATCAAAATTGTCCAGGGCTGCTGTTGAAACAGCAGATTCCTGGGCTCATCCTAGGTCTGCTGTATCTAAAATAGGGAGGTGGTTTGGGAGGTGTGTACGTGTTGAATAATTTCTCTTGTTGGTTGTGGTATCATCCAAGTTTGAAAAGCAATGCTGTGGATTTGCAAGAAGGTGGTGTTAAAATTTTGAATCCTTTAATGTGTAATTTTGGCGTCAACTTCTCCTGCAACTCAGCTTTAAGTACCCGCATTTGATCCAGTAGGTAAAAAAGGGAACAATTCTTTCTGTTCAGTAATACTTATTCAGTGTTTTATATGGGAGGGACTACAGTAGTTTCCTAAGGCTGCCATGGCAAAGTACCACAAGCTGGGTGGCTTAAACAATAGAAATGTATTGTCTCACAGTTTTGGAGGCAAGAAGCCTGAAATCAAGGTATTACCAGGGCCATGCTCCCTCTGAAACCAGTTGGGGAATCTATCTGTGCTTCTAGCTTCTGGTGGTTTGCTGGCAATCTTTGCATTTCTTGGCTTGGCCCTGTGTAACTCCAACCTCTGCCTGAATCATCACATGGTGTTATCCCTGTTCTTCTGTCTTCATGTGGCTGTCTTCTTATCAGGACACCAGTCACATTGGTTTAGGGGCCACCCTACTCCAGTATGACCTCATCTTAACTAACTACATCTGCAAAACCCATAGTTCCAAGTAAGGTTATGTTCTGAGGTACTGGGGGTTAAGACTTCAACATATCTTTTTTGGGGTGACATATTTCAACCCATAACACTCACTGAGCTAGTCCCTGGGGATGCAACACAGTGAACAAGACAGGGCAGTATTCCTGGAGCTTTTATTCTAGTTTGGGGAAACTGTCAATAAGCAGGGAAACAAATCAGTAAGCAGGACCATTTTATATGGGAATAAATGCTTGCAACAAAATAAAATCCATTGAGTAGAAAATGACGAGGACAGGGATTACTGTAGACAGGGTTGTCAGTGAAGCTCTTTCTCAGGAAGTTTTATTTGAGCTGACTCCCAAATGACAAGCTTTATTAAAGACACATGAAAACTTTTTGTAAAACTATCAAAACGTGCATGTACTTATGAAAATTCTAGCATTTACTGAGCTGACATTGTGTGCCTCACACCGTTCAAAGTGTTTGCATGTAGTAACTCAATTAATTCTCAAAACAACAACCCATGAGGTAAGGACAATTGTTTTCCTCATCTTACAGAAGACGAAACTGGGGCACATAGAGGGTCTTTCATTCTCCCAGGGTTCCAAGAGAGCCAGCTATCTCAGTGTCTCTGCAGTAGAATTTTAAAAATTGTGTGATTCCTGACCATTTATCCTTGTAGAAACCAAAACACAAGGCAATATTTTTGCTTTGAACTTCTTTCTTCTATGGTCAGGACTGTATAATTGCTGTTTTGCAGATGAGGCAATTGAGTGACTATGAGGTGAAGTAAAAGTGCTCAAATTCATACCATTTATAAATGGTAGAACAATGGTTTGGACCTGATCTATCTCCATAGCCCACACTCCTAGCCAATATACTTAGGAAGAAGAAAGAGACATTTGTTGAACTATGTCAGCCTATGTTGGGTGATGTTAGGTGGAAACTATGCATTTTTGCATATAAAGACCATATTTATTTAACAAAAATGTGAAGATACTAATTATAAAAATTAAAAGATAATCATCACAGTTACTATGCATTAGACAATTTGATATTTTCATCTTTCTCATTTTTGTTGTTCTTATATGCATGTGGTAGTATCTCATTGTGGTTTTAAGTTTAATTTCTCTGAAATCTTAGTCTCTTTTCATCCAAATGTCCTCTTTTTTTAATCTCCATTTATTTACTTAACAAACTGGAGCTTTTTCCTGTGATGTTTGCATTCTGGATTATGCTGATTATATCTCTATTATGCTGTTTGTTCTATTCCTCTGGCCCATCCTATTTCCTTTAACTTGGTAATTACTGTATATAGAGAGGCTTGCTCAGATTCAGATTTGTGGAAAGAGTACGTGAGATGTGGAGTTGTACTTCCTGTAGCCCTACATCAGGAGCCTCATCATATCTGGTTGTCTTTCCTACTGTGTCTTTGAGACTGACCACTGGGTCCAGGTGATGTCAGTCTGATCCACCCATTATGAAATTTCCCATAGACTTTTAACTCATGGTTTTTTAGCCTCTTAAAGATTATGGCATAGATCTATATATAATTAATGGTTGCAAATGGTATTGTTTTAATTCTTTTTTTTTTTTTTGGCCGCACCACACAGCTTACAGGATCTTAGTTCCCTGACTGGGGATCGAACCCATGTCCTCAGCAGTGAAAGTGTGGAGTCCTAACCACTGGACTGCCAGGGAATTCCCAGTAATGTTTTAATTCTATAATTTCTTTTGCATTTATTAGTTGGAATTATTCTATAAAACAAACTTCCCCTTATCAGCTATGAGGTTACACTGAGGTCTGGTTGACACAGAAGAGAAGGATTAATGCTTAATTCTTTTGCAGTATTTCTACTTTTCAAAACAGTGAGTTGTTGGGAGTTCCCTGGTGGCCTAGTGGTTAGGATTCTGGGCTGTCACTGCCATGGCCCAGGTTCAATCCCTGGTCAGGGAACTGAGATCCTGTAAGCTGCACAGTGCAGCCAAAAAAAAAAAAAATAGTTGTTTCGCTGGGATCCTCCAAAGGTGGAGGTTTTGTTTGTTTGTTTTTTCTTTTAGAGGGTCATCATAGGCTCTAGACATTTATATACTTGATGTTTTAATCCGTTTCAGTCATTAATATTTTTGATGTTCAAATTGTTTTATTATTGGACCGTGTGAGAGCCTTTGGGTTGGGCTCTGAGTCTTTGGGTTGGCTGTTGTGTCTTTGACATGTGTGCTGGGATGAGAGTTTGGTTCAGACTCATCTGCTACAATCCCTGCTTAATCCCAGAATCAGCCTTTTCTCCAAGGAAGCCTGGTTCCTTTTAGTGGGAAATGTGTTTAATTCAATCTGAGCAACTAGAGTTGCTCATTGCTACTGGATTGGTCATTGTTTCTTGTCCTTTTCAGTACCTGGAGTCAGTAATTGTGTATTTTATATATATATATATATATACACATATATATACATATATATCTACACATATATATATGTATATATATGTGTAGATATATATGTATATATATATAAACATCTTTATTGGAGTATAATTGCTTTACAATGGTGTGTTAGTTTCTGCTTTATAGCAAAGTGAGTCAGTGATA
>NC_041234.1:79280575-79280747 GCF_002837175.3 Physeter macrocephalus | reverse complement strand
TAAGTCAGAAAGAGAAAAACAAATACCACATGCTAACACATATATATGGAATCAAACAAAAAAAAAGAAAAAACGTATTATATTTTTAATGAGAATATCTATCATCTTCCATCCTGAGCTGCTCTGCTGTCATCTTATAGGTAATCATTTTTGTTAGTTTGTGTTTTTTTTT
>NC_041234.1:79253672-79280530 GCF_002837175.3 Physeter macrocephalus | reverse complement strand
CGCGGGCCTCTCACTATCGCGGCCTCTCTTGTTGCGGAGCACAGGCTCCAGACGCGCAGGCTCAGTAGTTCTGGCTCACGGGCCTAGTTGCTCTGCGGCATGTGGGATATTCCCAGACCAGGGCTCGAACCCGTGTCCCCTGCATTAGCAGGCAGATTCTCAACCACTGCGCCACCAGGGAAGCCCTGTTAGTTTGAGTTTTAACCTTCCATTTAAAAAAAATATAATCAATTACAATACATATATTAGTTTTCTCCCCTGTTCATAGATAAAAGGTGGCATATTCTACACCAGTGCTGTGCAATAGAAGTTTCTGCAGAAACGAAAATGCTATGTATCTGTTCAGCATGGTAGCCACAGGTTACCTGCGGGTGTCGAGCACCTAAAATGTGGCTGTTGTGACTAAGGAACCGAATTTTTAATTTCATTAATATAACGAATATAAACTTAAATAGCCACGTGTGTCTAGTGGCTACTGTATTGGACAGAAGCTCTACACATTTCTCTGCACCGGGCTTTTTTAACTGAACAACATATCCTGGAGATGACTCCACAGAGTCACATCACAGAGAGGGAGTCCTCATTGCTTTCATAGCTGCATAGTCTGCTAGGATGTAGATGGACCATTGGTGATCATCCAGCTCCCTGCTGGTGGACTCTGTCTTGTTTCTAATTTTCTGCTGTTACAAATTTTTCTGAAAGGAATGACCTTGTGCTTATGCCCTTTTATCTTTTGCATTGTTTCTTTGGGATAGTTACTTAGAAGAGTGATTACTGGTTCCAAGGGGAAGTACATTTTACTAGTAATTTTACTAGATAGCATTAAACCCTATCCATGGGGCTTGGACCATTTCACATAAGCTCCAGTAATGCCTGGGAAGCCTGCTTCCTCACAGACTATATTTAGTGAGAAGAGGTAGTTATTTTTTTTTCTTTGTATCTCTTATCATGAGTTAGATTGAACAATTTTTACATGTTTAAGGACCTGTTTTTGGTGACATACCTGTTAGTATCTATTGCCCCTTTTTCTTTCTTGGTGTTTTTCGGTTCACCCCCTCACTTTTTCATGAGTTCTCTACGTATTACGGATATAACCCTTTGTTGTATGCAAGTTCTAAACATTTTTCCCAATTTGTAATTTTTCATTTTGTTTATGTGTTTTTCTTTTCCAATGTATTTTTTTAAATGAATATATCATCTTTTCCCTAATTCCTTCTGGATATTTAGTCATAGTTGGAAATGATTTCTCACCAGCAAGTTTATAGAGGAACTTCACTGTGGGTGTACTTCTGTGGACAGGAGAGCGAAGAGAGAATGATGGATCATAAGGGGTGTCGGGCATTACAGGAACCCTGAGGGGAGGTCTCATCTTGGGAGAAATCTGTGAAAACTATCCACTAAATCAGGAGACTCAGATGTTCAGATCAGGGCCCCAGTCTGGGCTTGTCTTTGAGAACTTGGTCTCTGTGCTTTCTGTCTCCTGTGGATCTGGGTCTAGGCCCCCACCACTGGGAGACAAGGCCCTAAATGAAGCAGAAACTCCATGTCACCTCTGATGGACCCCTCAGATAAGTAAATGGGAGGGACCACCCTCCTAGGGGTAAGACAGACACAAAATCACTCTCGAAATCTATCACACAACCCAGCCAAGAACAAAGAGAAAGTAACGCTTTAGCTCGCACCCATGAGAGAACCAAGACTGAAACCACAGTGTTATAACCTTGACACTCACTGTCCTTCTGGGAGGGAAATCTTGTCAGGAGAAAGTAGTAGCCTCTTAGGGCTGTGCAAAAGAACAGAGGTGTGGGTTACGAGCTGCCTCAGTTTCCCAAGTACAACCTCTCCCCTCTCAACTGCATTATTTCCTGTTTAGATGCCCGGTTTCCTGGACTCAGGGTGAAGCTTGGACTAAACTTGTTTGGAATGGAGTCCCTTTGAGGTCATACCTCACCACCCCATGGTGTGCGCACTAACATCCATCTTGCTGCCTGTGGATGTCTCCAGTTACCCAGGTCTACTGATCAGGAGGGGGAAGGTATGGGATGCAGATGTGGAATTGGACCGACCGTGCCTGGTACACAGTAGACACCTAATTCACATTTAATAAAGAAATGAGATGCAGATGCAGGAGTAAGCAGGAAATGAAAGCTACCTGTATGTCCTTTCGTTCTTTTTATACACATGAATTCATTAACGGTCATTGGAATCACACAACAGTTAATTTTTGTAATCTGCTTTAAAGGAAACTTTTTGTTTCTATTCCTAAAAATTATATCTTTTCATTGGGAAAAAGATAACCCGTGGAAAATGAAGAAAGATGCCTCTAAGTAGATGTGTGTGACGGTATAGTGGGTCATCTATGAAATGGCATGTTGATACCGACCTCAGATCTGTTGTGAGGAAAAATGAACAAACCGATAGAAGATATCTGATCTATAATATCATAAAACTTCAATAAATATATGTATGGTTCCTCCTCTGTTCTCCCCTAAGAAAACAGATGGCTTAAATAAAAAGAGCTCATAGAGATCATTTGGATTTGAAGGAGCAGAAAGGAAATGTATATGTTATGAATGTTATGCCATATATATTCTCTTTCAGAGCTTCTAAAATGGACACACCTGTTTTCTCAGTTTCTTTGCTAACGGAATCAGCAGACACTATTTTTAGTCGCTTTTTATCTGCTGTGTACAAAGTCTTAGAGTTGCCATGTCTCAGCTAGCTCTAAACAGTGTCTCAGTGCCTCCTGAATATGACACTTCTTCCCTTTGTCCAGGCCTAATTTTTCTGTCTTTCATTCACACTGTTGCTCAGCTAGGCCTGTACATCCAAAACCTAATCTGGGTCATCCTGGTGAAAGATGTGATTGCAGGCAGTTAGTTTTCCTGTGTTCAGACTAACACCCAAATCCTTCAGTTGGTTTGGGCATGTATCCCATTTTGAACTTGAGCTGATATTGTATTGCAAGTGATGGGCATATGTATATTTTCCTTTTCTTATTTTTAGTTGCATAAGGAAGGTACTTTAAAGTTGATTTCTTTTTTTTCTTTTTATTTTTTTAACATCTTTATTGGAGTATAACTGTTTTACAATAGTGTGTTAGTTTCTCCTTTACAACAAAGTGAATCAGTTATACATATACATATGTTCCCATATCTCTTCCCTCTTGCGTCTCCCTCCCTCCCACCCTCCCTCATTCTCACATGTTGATTGTTCCTGGGGACTTTGTCTGATTTATCCTGTGACTAAACTTTTCCCCTGAATCCTGCTGTTTAAGCATTCTCCGCTCTGGATGCTGTAGGGCTGGGTGCTAGGTGATCTCATGCAGACCCTCACCCTTTCCCTTCCCTGTGGAGTTCACTGCTTGGCTAACTGGTGGTTAAATACATGGCTTGCTCTTAGCTCAAGGGGCTTTATTTGGGAGAGAACAGAAAGAAGCATGTTGTGAAACTACTTTCATCTCATGACCTTCACTAAAATCCTGGGAAGTGGAAATGTCGTCTGACTGCTGAATGTAAGGTTTATTAGAGAGAAAGGCTTGCTGGCATCTCTGATTTTCTCCTAGCCCAACTAGGAGTGTCATGTGGTAGATTCATGAATTAGTTCTGAGACCATCCATTACTTAATTCCCGTCTTAAGGATTCCCCATGTTGACGCTGACCTACTTTCCTATGGGAAGGGCTAGGGATATTTATTCTTATTATATTTTGCACTTCCAAAACCAAGACACTTTTGTTGTAGATAAAAATGGATAGACAATGCATGAAAGGAAAAAAAAATCATTAAAAGTCTTAAAAGTCTATTTCCCGTGGATAAGAACTGTCCACATTTGACTACATATTTTTTTTCAGAAATTGTACTATACAAGTATAATTATGCATTTTTAAGAATAGCAATGAGGTGAAATCCTACTTACAGTTTTATAAACTACTTTTTTATGATAAACACCATATTTTGAAAGTCAAGCCAGTCAATATAAGCTCACATAATAATAAAAATGATCCTATAATTTCTAATGATCCATTTAGGTATGATAATAATAAGAATCATTAATATTTGTTCCTGACCTCTTCACTGCCCAGCACTGATGTAGGTGTTAACCGTATGCTTACTCATTTTATCCTCCCCACAGCCTATGAGGAGGAGCTACTGTTGCCCCAATTTAACCATCGGGGAACTGGGGCACCGTGAGGGCAGGGCTAGCCAGTCACAAGACTAAGATGTGAACAGATTCTGTGTGGCTGCTGAGCCCCACAGCTATCCTGTGTACACTAACTAGTGCTTCTCATCTGATAAGACCCTCAGCCTCACCGTTCATTAGGGCACAATAAAACAAATCAAACCGAGGTACAACATTTTCCCCCAGTTTAATAACAGGGAATTTAAAATATTGATAGTAAGCAATATGGTTTGGAATTGGGGGAATTGTGTCCTGTTATACTGTGGAATGGGTTCCCCAACATCTTGTTCTCCCTTCCTGTGCCTCAGGGATGTTCCTCTTCTAAATTTATGGCTCTCCTGTAGGCGGAGCAGGGATTGCTTATGTTTCCCAGTGATTTTATTATTTTGCGTATTTACAAGAGTAATACATATTTGTTATAGGTAAAAATACAACACATAGAAAAGGAAATAATACAACAATACCCTAAACACAGCACTCAAAGGTAATCCCTGCTAATGTTTTCATCTGGGTTATGTCCCCAAAGTTTTCTTATATGGGAATTTGGGTATTTATGCATGTACGGATCCATTCATATGCTTCTGTACAAAAGGTAAGATCTCATTTTAGTTTTTTAACCTGCTTATATGACTGTAGTGGGTTGAATTATATCCCCCAACAAGGTATGTCCAAGCCTTAACCCATACCTGTGAATGCGACCTTATTTAGAAGTACGGTCTGAGCACATGTAATTAATCTTGAGATGAGTTCATATTGAATTTAAGGTGGCCCCTAAGCCCAATGACTTGTGTCCTTATAAGAGAAAGGAAAGGGGGATTTCACACACACAAGGAAGGAGGCCACGTAAAGATGGAGGCAGAGACTAGAGTTTGCTGCTCTAGTAGGGCCCTGCCAACACCCTACTTTTGGACTTTGGTCTCCAGAAGTGAAAGAGAAAAAGAAATTCTCTTGTTTTAAGCCATGAATTTCATGGTTTTTTGTTTTTTGTTTTTTGTGGCAACCTTAGGAAACGGATACACTCAGTAAAAACATCCCCCAAACGTCACTGACTGTGAATAAGCATCAGTCTAAGTCCTGTTTTCTCATAACTGCTGGGATAGTAATATCAATAAAGATATAGGGAAAATGAAATAAAAATTTGGCTAAAATGTATTATGTACCAGGTGCTTTTTTTTTTTTTTTTTTTCGGTACGCGGGCCTCTCACTGTTGTGGCCTCTCCCGTTGCGGAGCACAGGCTCCAGACGCGCAGGCTCAGTGGCCATGCCTCACGGGCCCAGCCGCTCCGCGGCATGTGGGATCCTCCCAGACCGGGGCGCGAACCCGGTTCCCCTGCATCGGCAGGCGGGCGCGCAACCACCGCGCCACCAGGGAAGCCCCCCAAGTGCTTTTTATGTATGAGTTTATCAGTGCTTCCAGCACCTCTATGAGGTAGATACTGTTGCTAATCCTCATTTTATAGATGAAAAACTGTGCAACAGGGAGAATAAGGACTTGGCCCAGGACTGCACAGTTAGGGAGCAGGACAGCTTGGGTTTATACCCAGCACCTCATGCTCCAGAGCCTGGGAAACTGTCAAAGATTTGATATTAAGTGACAGGAGCAGTCTGCACAAATATGCATATTTTAAGTGGTTATTAAAAGTAACACTCAGTATGTTAACATATTTATACAAAGTATCTGAACCTAGTGACAAAAAGGAGGCTTGTGACCTTGGTGGGAGCATGTTCATTGCAATTACTGGGACAGAAGCTACAGTGGAGTGAGATAAGGAGACAGTGGGAAGTGAAGAGTGTTAAAAGGGAATGCAGAAAATGCTTTCTGGAAGTTTGATTTTGAAGGGTGGGAGAGAAAGGGAAAAAGAGAGACAGAGTCCTGTGACTGTATGGGGGTGAGAGGTACAAAGAGGGATTAAAAAAATCGTCAGTTCCTTGAAAGTATAAAAGTTAATGTGCAGGAGCCACGTCATCTCAGATTTAAGCATTGACTTTTCCCATATTTTCCTTTTCCCTCCACATTAGAGGTAAAGAGACAACTCTAATGGAATACTATGGGTTTTGAGCTCAATATATATTTAGTTATTAGTGAATGAAAGAGTGAAACAAAGAAATGTTAGTAACCCTTGGAATTTTGCCTCTCAGGGTGACAGCAGGTGGCTGGAGTCCTGGTGTGATGTGGCTGGATGATGCATGATCTGAGGACCCCTGCACTGGTGAACATGGGGTGAGTCCCAACTTTTCCTATAAACATATTAACATATGGAACAGTCCAGGAGCAGCAGTTAGGCAAATACCACACCGCGCTGCCCTGGTGCCATCTCTCACTGAGCTCATCAGGTGAGTCAAAGGCAAACCTGTCTTCCCAGCATGGGGAACTGGATTAGGATCAGCTCAGAGGCACGATGTTGGGCAGCTCTTAGGAGCTTCTGTAACACTGGAGAATGAAGAGAACCTACTATCTCAGACCCTTCAAATCAACACATGTCAGAGAGAGATTTGCTCCCTTCCTCTAGATGTATGTAATCTCTGTAGGAGAAACAGTGAGAAATGACTTTTCATAATTCCTGCCTTAGTCCCGAGGCTCAGGCAGCCCCTACTGTTGGATCCCAACATTTAAAAGGCACTGAAGTCCCACCACGAGCCATATACTCTGGGCAGGTTTCCTCATTCACCCCTCAGGACAGCTCTGTGACACAGGTATTGTGAGTCCCACATCACAGATGCCCAAGCTCGGGCTAACAGAGCCTAGGTCACCTCTCTAGTAAGTGGCAGGATGGGATGAGGCTCCTGCCCTCACCCACCCTAGAGGACACAGAGCAGCCTCCCTTTCAGAAGATGGGCTTCCAGGGCTGGAGAAATGGTCGATCACACTCCCTGCTATTGTGCCTTGTGGGTACTCACTCACCAACCCCTCTGGGTGAGGAAGATGACAGAGGAGATGAAATCCCACCCCGTGTGTGTCAAGAGACCTGGGTGTTGGCCATATCCTTTGGCTCATCCCTGAAGTGCTGAATTGGACTGGTGCAGAAGCATAGATGGGACAGGTGACCCAGAGGGAAGGAAAGTGATATGTACAGAGCTACTTTAAGCAAATACATTTTATATTTCATCTCCTTTGATCATAACCAGCTATTCTCTCTCTCTCTCTGTCTCTCTGTCTCTCTCTCTCTGTCTCTCTCTCTCTCTCTCTCTCTCTCTATATATATATATATATAATGTATGTATAATTCAAATCAGGATACTGACTTTAAGGGAGTTTAAATAAATCAGGGCAACAACTTTGTTTTCTCAGGATCAACAGCTAACTGTGGGAATATTCTAAAGTTTTTCATTTTTCATCTTGACTCTTCTTGGGCTCTGAATGATTTAAACTCTAGGGGCTGCTTTATTTGCTCTTGGAGTGTTGTTCACTGTATTTTTGGAATTGTGAACTACATAATTTTTAAGTTGCAATATTATTGAGATTTAAAACACATTCTAAATGGAGAATATACTAAGAATTGTTTGAAAACAGGGGAGGAAGCATATGCAAACTACTACTCAGCTACTGGGTTAGTATCCCTGGTTTGTGATACATGCTTAATAACAAACAAAGAGATTGGCTCATAATTTAAACAGCAAATTCGTGTAAAATTATAAATGAATAAGAAACATGTCAAAATCTGCCCAAACCACAAGCATTAATAAGATGCAGATATAAATCCTGAGAATTCATATTGAGTGGAAAAGACAAGATGCAAAAGA
The DNA here is from genome assembly GCF_002837175.3 of Physeter macrocephalus. NCBI lineage: Eukaryota > Metazoa > Chordata > Mammalia > Artiodactyla > Physeteridae > Physeter > Physeter macrocephalus. The sequence goes on along the minus strand of NC_041234.1, from coordinate 79,272,609 downwards.
TGAGTAATGTGACTCTTAGTTTGGAAAAGACCCTGTGGGTGTGCAGGGTGTCATGTGCCTTCACCACAGGCACACGTCTGGAAGGGAGGCATCATTCAATGATTACAGACCCCTTTGGGTCAGGGGGTAGGGTCACGCTACTGAGAGATACCGGATAATTTCATTTTATAGATGTACTTTCATATATTGTTTGAAATATTGTATTCAGGGAAAAAGTATTTTGACAAAAATTTGAAAGCAGAATATACTTGCAAACAGATTCAGAAAAGTAATGTACACAGGCATTCATTACTTTGGAAAAGCCTTTACTTTTTCAGTTACATGGAAAAACAAAGCAGGAAAAAATAGAATTGAAAGTGTCTCTGTCTGCACATGTGTGTGTTTCGATGTCTCCTCCAGCTCTATCACCCTAAGTACTCACACTCTGACAGCTGCAGCTTTATCTTCAGTTCAAACCAAAGCTGGACTTCCAATTTCAGGTTTAGATTTCCTAGAAAATGATGGAAACAGGTAGATGGCTGCCAGTAGAGTTAAAAATTCCATAAAACTCTGGCTGAAACCATTAGACCAATATCTGAACCTCCATCACTCCCTCCCTCTTGCTGAGCCTCTGAGTCTGAGACTCTCAGAGCTAGCATCCTGGATCCAGCTACCTGCAGACAGCCATCTCCATTTTTATTTTTATTTTTATTTTGTAAGGAAAATGAGTACACGTAGCAAAACGGAATAAATGTCATCAGTTTGTTTACTAAGATACCAATTCTGTTTGGAAAATTCATATGTCTCTTGAAGCAGTTCCATTCGCTGTTGATCACAAATCTACATCGTGTTCATTGATTTCTCTCTTGTCAGTTGATGGGTCCACACTGTAGAGGGGTCCCTTTCAGAGAGCAGGGCGTTCATCCTCCATTACCCCACCCTGTACAGGCTGCCCAGTCCTTCTCATACCCCCTGTCTGCCCTGTCGGTCATCCTCTGTCCAGGACACTGGACACAGCTGTTCAGATCCCACTTGGATGCCCCATCCTCTCTCCCCCGCCCCCCACACCCAGTGCTGCCCTTCGCCCACCCACCACCCACTGCCAAGGCGCTACTGCCACCTGGTGTTTCATCATGTGCAGCCCCCAGCGTATATGTTTTTACAGTCTTATTTTATACCTATCTTTTCTTTTTTTTAGACAGAATTAGAATCATTTTGTACATAGATTCAAAAGCTGTGTTTTGAAGGAGGGTTATTTGTGGGTTTTTTTTTTCCCCTCCAAGCTGACCCTTTTTTGTCAGGAACTTTGATGATGGCGGTACATTGATGCCACCTCGTGACAGAAACCTGAACTGCAGTTTGAACATCGTGAAGCAGAAAGGTGGGAGGGAGGGGATGTGACCCACACCCAGATGGCAGAGCTTTCTGGAAGTCTGTGTGGAAAGGGGGGCATTCCCAGGATACAGGGACATTGAGATATCCAGACAGAAAGTGCAGCCTCCTTCTATGGTGAAGAAAAAGTTTTATGTGAGTGGAAATAAAAGATCATTTAAACATTTTACTCTTTGAGATCTCTGGATGAATAGCTAGAAATCTTACTAGCCAAAATGGATCAAGGCCACTTAAAATCTTTGTGATCTTCTTTTATACTTTAATGGCCATCTTTTCACATAAATACATTTCTATGATATATTTTAAATATTTTTATAATTTCAGTTTTTAATATTGATTGAGCATTGTATCATATGATGCTCCAAACTATTTCACCAGTACCCAAGTAGTGAAAATTTAGTGCCCTTACCATATTTCCTGTTACAAACAACAGTATACCTAACACCCTTGCTCATATATACATATATATCTTTGAAGTGTTTCTTTATATAATTTCTTGAAAATGTTCTTTATAAATAAGGAAATATGTAATATTTTATATTTACCCAACATTGGAAATAATATTACTAATTTATATTCCTAACATCATTGTAAGAAAGTGCCTGTTTCTCCACACGTTAGAAATAATGTGAATCTTTGCTTTTCCTATAGGCAGCAAATCATCTCTCCTCATTGTTTTGATTATCACTTGTTTTTGCTGCTTTTCTAGAATTCCATCATAATGTCGATGAAAATAAACAATTAAAAATCTATAATAGGAATAGAAAAGTGTTTTATTTGAGCCAAACTTTGGACTATAGCCCAGAAGCCAGCTTCTCAGATAGCTCTGAAGAACTGCTCCAGAGAAGCATGGTTTTTAGCACAGTTTTATATCTTGTCAGAACAAAGAACATTAAACAAGTCAGGGATACATTTCTTCAATGTTTCAAAAAAACAGAACAGCACATACACGTACAGCACATATAGCACGTACAGTGTGGCCTTGGCAGCTAGGAAGGGAGTCTTATCATCAAAGGAGTACCAGCATTAGCATTCCAGAAAGAGGGGCATTTAATCTTTACTTTTAACGTGGACATTCTTTACTTCTGGTCAGTGTGCCCTTTTCTTTAGTAATTAAAGCAGATGTACAATGTATGTTTGAAAGGCCACAAAGAGGCCGTTTTAGTTAGCACAAAATTCAAGTTAACTCATGTGTAAGCTAGAATGACTTCCCCATACCTCAATATGTGAAAATTTCTTTTATCACTATGGATGTGACATAATTAATTCTCACAACCTTGTGTTACAGAGTGTTTCTGATATTCCCTACTAACACTGTGGATGGCATCTGAAAGTGTCTGTATACTGCTAAAGGACACATTCCTCGTGGCTATTTGCTATTGAGCTGACTGTGTCCTCTTTGAGTCTAGAAAACTGTCTTGGGAGAATTCTAGTATTATGATAACAGAATCTGTTTGGTGTATGAGTGTGTGTGTGTGTGTGTGTGTGTGTGTGTGTGTGCGTGTGCGTGTGTGTGCGCGCGCGCGCATGAGCGCTCGTGTACTCACTGACAGCCACGTTTCCTTCTGCTTCCTTCTGTGCCTTCATGGCATTGCTTCCCATTTGGTCTCCCTTCCTAAATTCAGACCCAGAAGTGAAGCTAGGGAATTACCAGGATGGCAGTCTTTATAACCCAATCCTAATCACCACCCTTAACTGCATCCTGAATGTAAACTTCTAAAAGGGAAATTGTTGGTACAAAGGGTGTGCAACTATATGGTCCTTTGAGAAGTCCTGCCATACTGACACCCAGAAAGATAGTTCCAGTGTAATCTCCCCAAAGTGGAGTCACGTGAGAAAGGCCACAGTGGAGTGAAGGAAGTCATAAGACTGATACTATGTCACACAGGCCAGGCCCTGGATTCTATCGTAGACCCACTCTCAAGTCACCACCACAGTGGGAAGATGTGGACGTGATCACACATAAATTAAACTTTGCACACAAGCACAACCTGCAGTAATATTTGTGGGGGAAAAGCATTGCTTGGAGGAACAGAGAACATAGAGTCAGCAGGTCTGGGATACAGCCCACATTTATATAAATTAACATTTATGTAAAACACGTGACATGTAAGACACATGCATCTAGACCTTTGTATGGAAAAGATTCGTTGTTACTGTGGTAAAACAAGACCAGGCCAGTATCATATTTTTAACAGCTTTCTTGCAATATAATTTACAATGTACAAAGTCCACACATTTTAAGAGTACAGTTTGATGTTTTTTAGTAACTGTGTAGAGTTATACAACCATTATCATAATCAAGTTTTAGATGTTCCATCACCCCAAAAAGTCCCATTGTGCTTGAATGCAGTTAATGCCCACATCCATCCCTAACCCCAGGAACCGCAGATAAGCTTTCTCTCCAGGACTCACCTATTCTGGACATTTCATACAATGATTCCACTTATTTCTTCTGATATTTGGTTTCTTTCACTTGACATACTGTTTTCAGGGTTCATCCATGTTGTAGCGTGTATCAGTACTTCATTTCTTTTTTATTGCCAGATAATATACCACATTTTATTTATTCATTAATTTGTAGACATTTGGGTTGTGTCCACTTTTAGCTATTATGAATAATGATGCTACGTACATTCACGTACAAGTTTTTATGTAGACATATGATGTCATTTCTCTTGGCTGTGTACCTAGGAGTGGAACTGCTGGGTCGTATGGTAACTCTCTGTTTAACTGTTTGAGGAACTGCCAGACTGTTTTCATGACCTTGATAATCTTGAAGAGTACAGGCATAGCCTCTTATTTTTCTTGTGATTAGCCTGTGGTTGTGGGTTTTGAGAAAGAATACCACAGAGTTGAAGTGCCCTTCCCATCACATCATATCTGGGAGGACACGGTACACACGTGACATCACTGGGTCACTGGAGATGTTGACCTTCATCAGTGGGTTAAGGTGCTGTTTGCCCAGTTTCTCCAGTGTACAGTAACTGTTTTCCATTTTCCTCCTCTGTTCTTCAGAAGTGAGTCACTAAGTCTGCCCTGCCCTCAGAGGTGGAAGGCAGATTTCAGGTTCACTTCGTAGAGGCAGGATATCAACATGTATTATTTGGAATTATTTGATAAAGACAGTTACTCTCATCACCCATTTCTTTATTAATTGAAACATTTATTGATATCAATATGGATTGATGTATATGGATTTTGTAGGTTATTTTTTTTCTTACTTAATGGATACATCCCAAAAGAAAGTCAAGCATCATACTTTCTACAATGCAGTAAGAGAATTTTGACTTAACAGTCAGGAAACTGCAAAAGAGTTCCCTATACCTACCAATATATTGCCCAAATATGGTATATCACACAGTGCTTTCAGACAATATATTTTCATGGCAGAGCTTGGAGCAACAATATAATTTCAGACAATTTTATTCCATACTTGGTAATCCCTTGAGAAAGAAAGAAACAGATAAAACAAAGGTTATTGAAGTGACCATAAAAATAATTATTGCTAACTTGCATTTAACGTATTTGCAAAATCCATTTAAGTGAAGTAAAATTATGAGATATGTCCGAGAAAATGTGTGCGTCATTTGAAAGCCAATTGTCAAAAGCACAGCCTTCATGTTGTCTAACTCTAACTCCATGGAAGGTATGTTACAACTTGAGCTTTTTGGTAACTGATTGCCCTGTAATGTAATTCCTTGTCTCTACCCAAGTATTTGAATTCTGCCCTGTGGAAGGGAAATCCGTTTCTCTTGAGGAAATACCTATTTGTCTCTATTTGAAAAATTATTTCAACATTCTGGATCTACAGTATAAGTGTGACAAATAAGTGGTGGTTGAGTTGGCAAGTGTAATGTCAGTGGAAGCGTGGGGGAACAGAGCCCTGTGCGATGAGGGATGAAGACAGAATTGGAAGGGAGGTGCAGGGAGATGTGAACTGAGTGTGCAGAATTCTCGGTAGAACTTCGGTGCAAGGGGAGGATCTATGTAAAGAGGACAGTAACTAGAGATGTGGAGAGGGGGATAGGGCTTAAAGCATATTTTTAAATCATCAATTATAAGAAACTTGAGCAGGTTGAAATCTTAATGGGAAGGAGCCATCTCCTCCTAGATTTAACAACTGAGCTTACCACACCTGCCTTTCCACACTTTAATTCCTTGTTTCCATTCTGGAGAAGCCTAAATCTTAACCAAAGAGATCCTGTAAAGTTTGGTCTTAATGCCTGTTAACTGGATGAATAGATGGATGGGTGAGGATGTGTCAAACATGTGCTGGGTATTCACGGATTTTTATGTCCCAGTGCAGAGCTCCTCATGCAGATGACGGAACCCGTGGTGTTGTGTGGCTGAGAGGATGCTAACTGTTTTCCATTTTCCTCCTCTGTTCTTCAGAAGTGAGTCACTAAGTCTGCCCTGCCCTCAGAGGTGGAAGGCAGATTTCAGGTTCACTTCACAGAGGCAGGGTATCAACATATATTATTTAGAATTATTCAATAAAAACAATTTGTCTCCTCTCATTCATTATTAATTCAAATATATATATATAATTATTTGTTTATATCAATGTGGCTTCATTTTTTTAAGTCTGTATTTTATGTCATTTAGTATCATTCTATTCTTTTATTTTCCACTCTAGAATCTTTCATTTTTTACCAGAAACCTTTATTACCTGCCTTTATGTGTCATTTGACTAACAGGAACCTCCAGTGAGAGCAGCCCCCTCCCACCCTACTGTTCTCTGGCCCCAGACAATCAGGAATTGCAGTCCCTGGGCTTCAGCCTTTGCCTCCAAGTGTGGGAAAGTCATCCAGGCTGAGTCAATAAGAGACTTCCTGGGATGTTCAGAATTTGTGTGATACTTGTCTCTTGTTTGTTTGCTTGCTTTTTAAACAAATTTATTTGGCCGTACTGTGCGGCATGTGGGATCTTAGTTCCCCAACCAGGGATCGAACCCAGGCCCCCTGCATTGGGAGCACGGAATCTTAACCACTGGACCACCAGGGAAGTCCCTGCTTGCTTGCGTTTAATCATGGATGGACATGGGCATGAATCTAGAGCTACCAGTGGGCATACCTCTCCTCTCTTGCAGCAAATTACAAAAATTATGGTGACCAATTAAAGTAACAGGGTGGTGCTCTTTCTTTTTCCTCAAAAGAGTTGAATGTTGAGTGTTTTTTTTTTCACTTTCAAGTACTTGTGTTTGACAAATAAAACCCACCATGTTAACTTGGCACAATGAAAAGTACATCCCAGTTCAATGCCCAGTAAAATGGAATTGGTCCTGATTCCATTCTTGACACTTCATTAAACTTTCTCTTTAATCACATGCATTGATTATCCATATTCTAAGGAGCATTAAGTGTCTGTGTGTGTGTGTGTGTGTGTGTGTGTGTGTGTGTGTGTGTGGTCTGGCAAAAAGCAAAGGTAAAGAAAATTCTAGATACATGGAGAGGAAATCATTCTATTCCATCAGAACAATGCTAAGTGTGTTTAGAACTTAATGAAAATGGTCTTTGTAACCACAAAAACATACGATAAGCAGCAGACATACAAAATTATGCTCAATTCTACTAGTGAGGCTGATCCTTGTCAGTTCATATTTTAGAAAAAGTCTGTGTGGTAAAATGTACATATAACAAAAGCCTATGCAGGTTTTAATAATATAAAAATATTAATACAGTTAAAACTTGTTGATACAGGAAGTGCTATGGTCTGAATGTTCAACATATGGTCAAAATTCATATGTTGAAATCCTAAGCCCTAAGGTGATGAGATGGGGCCTTTGGGGTGATTAGGTCATGAGGCCAGAGCTCTCATGAATGGGCTTAGTGCTGTTATAAAAGAGACTTCATAGAGCTTCTTCCACCACGTGGAGATACAGTGAGAAATCTGTGACCTGGAAGAGGGCCCTTTCCTGACCATGTTTACACCTTGATCTTGGACTTCCAGCTTCCAGAACTGTGAGAAACACATTTCTGTTGTCTATAAGCCATGCAGTTTATGGTATTTTTGTTATAGCAGCCCGAATGGACTAAGACAGGAAGTAATGCCTCATACAAGAAATAAAATGTTTTCTGTTAAAAATGACAAACCAGCGATTAAGTTAGTTATTTACAAGCAAGGAAATTACAAAAAAGAACAAGCAAGGGAATGTCAAAATTAACAGAAACCCATTATTTGGCCACAACTCACTTTTTGTTTAGTGGCTTAGAACAGAAATCTAGGGAATTCCCTGGTTGTCCAGTGGATAGGACTCCGTGCTTTTGCTGCCAAGGGCCCGGGTTTGATCCCTGGTCAGGTAACTAAGATACCACAAGCAGCGTGGCCAAAAAACAATAAAAACAACAACAACAACAACAACAACAAAAATCTATCATCTTACAGTTCTGGAGTTCAGAAGTCCAAAATGGGTATTACTGGGACTAAAATTAAGATATCAGCTGGGCTGCATCCCTTCTGGAGGGTCTAGGGGAGGATGAATTTCCTTGCCTATTCCAGCTTCTAGTGCCTGACTGCATTCCTAGGCTTGTGGCCCTTCCTGTCTTATGGCTTGAGGCTTATGGCTTGAGGCTTGTGGCCTCTCTTCAAAGCCAGCACAGTAGCATCTTCCAATCTTTTTCTCACTACTACCCCTGTATCTGTTGTCGCATCTCTTTCTCTGACTCTTCTACCTCCCTCTTTCCCTTGAAAGGACTCTTTTTAAAAAATTGTGGTAAAATATACATAACAGAATTCACCAACTTCAAGTTGGTGAATGAACTTCAAGTTTTAACCAACTTCAAGTATACAGTTCAGTAGCATTACTTACATTCACAATGTTGTGCGACCATCACCACTATCTATTTCCAGAACTTTTTCATCATCTCAAATAGAAACTCTGTACCCAGTAAACAATAACTCTCCATTCCCCTCTTCCCCAGTCCTTGGTAACCTCTATTATACTTTCTGTCTCTGTGAATTTACCTATTCTAGGTACCTCACATAAGTTGAATCATACAATATTTGTCTTCTTGTGTCTGGATTATTTCACATAGCAAAATGTTTTCAAGGTTCATCCATGTTGTAGCATGTATCAGAATTTCCTTCCGATTTAAGGCTGAATAATATTCCATTGTATGTGTATATCACATTTTTAAAAATCCACTCATCTTGTTGATGGACACTTGGGTTGCTTCCACCTTTTGGCTATTGTGAATAATGCTGCTATGAACATTGGTGTGTAAGTATCTGTTTGAGTCCCGGCTTTCAGTTCTCTTGGGAATATACCTAGAGATGGAATTGCTAGATAATATGGTAATTCTGTGTTTATTTTTTTTGAGGAACCAACATACTGCTTTCTGCACAGACTGCACCATTTTACATTCCCACCAACAGTGCACAAGTGTTCTAGTTTCTGCATAGTCTTGCCAACACTTCTTACTTTCCTTTGTTTGTTTTTGTTTTTTTGATAATAGCCATACCATTGGGTGTGAAGTGGTTTCTCCTTGTGGTTTTGATTTGCATTTCCCTGCTGACTAGTGATGTTGAGCATCTTTTCATGTGCTTATTGGCCATTTGTATATCTTTTTTGGAGAAATGTGTATTCAAGTCCTTTGCCCATTTTTGCATTGTGTTGTTAGTTTTTTTGTTCTTGAGTTATAAAAATTCTATATATCCTGGATATTAATTCCTTATCAGATATATGATTTGCAAGTATCTTCTCCCATTCTGTGGATTGTCTTTTCACTCTCCTGATAGTGTGCTTTGATTCACTATCACTTTGATTCACACTAAGAGTTTTTAATTTTGATGAAGTCCAATTTATCTATGTTTTCTTTTGTTGCCTATGCTTTTGGTGTCATATCCAAGAAATCATTGCCAAGTCTGGTGTCATGAAGTTTACCCCCATGTTTTCTTCTAAGAGTTTTATAGTTTTAGCTCTTATGTTCAGGTCTTGGATCCATTTTGAGTTCATTTTAATATATGGTATAAAGTAAGGGTGTAACTTCATTTTTATGCATATGGATATCCACTTTCCCCTGCACCGTTTGTTGAAAAGACTTTTCTTTCCCCATTGAATAGGGTTGTCAGTGAAGCTCTTTAATTAAGTTAATGTATTGAATCATTATGTTGTACACCTGAAACTAATATTATGTTATATATCAATTTTTTATCTGCTTAAAATCCATAAAACAAGAAAATATGCCTTAGTTGATGAATAGGATTCAGTTGCAAGATTATTAAACTTTATTAAAGACACATGAAAACTGTAAAACTATCAAAACTGTAAAAATATCAACTTGCTCATATTTATAAAAAATCTAACATTTATTGAGCTCTTACTGTGTGCGTAGCATTATTCAAAGGGATTTCATCTGTTAACTCAATTAAATCTCAAAGCAACAACCCATCAGGAACAAGACAAGGATGCCTGTTTTTGCCACTTCTGTTCAATCTAGTATTGGAATTTCACTGCATGGTAGGCATCAAACTAATGGTACACAAGGAAAAAGCTTCACTGACAACGCCATCTATAGTATTCCCTGACCTGACATTTTCTACTCAATTTATGTGTTATTTTCTTCAAAGCACTCATCTCCATACAAAATTGCCCTGCTTATTGACTTGCCTGCTTATTGCCAGTTTTCTCAAACTATAGTGAAACAGGAATCTTGCCATGAACCACACTTGGGAAAATTCTGACCAAACAGCTGACATTTGTGTAGCATTAATTTAATGCCTACCATGCAGAGTTCTATGATTTCTGGGATGTCATTGTTAATGTAATTACTCGAAAATGCATTGGTCCTTCCCTCCCAGCTCTGAGCACAGACTGCTTTCCCACATGGATCATACTTAAACTCCACAATAGTCCTGGGTAGTCAGGGGGATTGGGTATCGTTATCCTATTGTATAGAAGACGATGGAGGGAAGGTTAGTGAGTTACCTAAAGTGCCCCAATCATGGGGCCCGATCTCTTCACTCCTGCTCCAGGAACTTGTCTAGCAGATTCATCGTCACACTTGGTTCTTCTCTATCGGCTCCTGTTTCTGGGGCTCAGTGTCCACACCCTTCTCTGATCTTCCACTAGTAGGGAGAGTAAGGGGAAAAGACAGCACATGGAATAGAGAAGAAAGTGAGAGGAAGGGAAAGCACATGAAATACAGGAGACAGGAGTGAGGATGTGTTTGCCTGTTCCCTCTCAGTTCACTGGAAGCTGTGTGGTGATGCTTTGCCTCTTCCCCAGCTCCATCACACAGCGCTCACAGCACACAGCTGTGAAACCGTACATTTTACCAAGAGTAGGAAATGTCTTTAAATGGTTTGTTTACTCTGATACCAGTTCTGTTTGGAAAATTCATATGTATTCAAGGCAGTTCCATCTGCTGTTGACCCCAAGTCTACATCATTTTTATTCAGTCATCTCTTCGCTCATCAGTGTAGGTTGACTTGTCTACACTGTACTGGGGCCCCTCCCCGGGAGCTGGGTGTTCACCCCCCATTAGCCTAACCCGTACAGGCTTCTCAGACTTTCTCACACGCCCTGTCTGTCATCCTCTGTCCACGACACTGGACACATCTGTTTAGATCCCGCTCCTATGCCCCATCCTCTCTGTCACCTCCCCCCTGCCCTGAGCTGCCCTTCACCCACCCACCGCCCACTGCCATGGTGCTGCTGCCACCTGGTGTTTCATAGTGTGCAGTCCCCAGAGTATATGTTTCTATGGTCTTCTTTTACACCTACAGTTCTTCTCAGATAGAATTAAGAATCATTCTACACAGACGTTCACAGGCTGCCTTTGAAGGGAGGGTAATGCGTTTTTTTTTTTTTTGCTTCTAACTGACCCATTTTTGTAGAGAAGTTTGATGATGGCAGTACGTTGGTGCCATCTCTTGACAGAAGCGTGAACTGCAGCTTGAGCATCGTGGAGCAGGAAGGTGGGAGGGAGGGGCTGTGGCCCACATCCACCCGTCAGAGCTTTCTGAAAGCCTGGGGTGGGGTGGGGTGGGGTTCGCCATGGTACAGGGATATTGATGACCTCCAGACAGAAAGTGCAGCCTCCTTCTTTGTGGAAGAGAAAGCTCTATGTGAGTAGAGGTAAAATATTTTAATTTTTATTTTACTGGTCCATAAATTGACTGAAAAATTATTGAAACAATAAAAAATAGTGATATAGCCCCAGTTATAATTAGAAATTTAGGCTATGACAAAAGCAGCATTACAAATCAGTGGAGATGTGATGGAGGATTAAGAAGTGGTATTGAGATAGCTAGATAACCATAAGATTAGAAAGGTAAAAAGGGATCCATTTCTCTATCACACATCAGGATAGATTCCAAATGGTTCTGAATGAAGTATAAAAGAAATATCCATACAAGTGTTGCATTAGAACATATAGGTGAATTCTATAATCTGGAAGCAGAGGAAACTTTCCTAAGTATAAATCAGTATGCAGGAGCTTTAAGGAAGAAGATTGACATATTTGACAACATAAAAATAACAATGACAACTCTGCATGGCAAAAACACACTAGCCAATAAAGACACTGGGAAAAAACATTTGTGGCTAATGTCTTTAACAAAGCATTCATATCCCTCCAATATAAACGCTTGTCAATATAGAGGCATGAAAAAACAAAGTCCTATCGAAGTTAACAGAAAAAATATATAAATTGTCTTTAGATGTATGAAAAAAGTCTCCAGCTTGCTTTAATTGAGAGATGCAATTAGCACTACACTAAGATACTGTTTCTTAATTATTAGATTAGCAAAGATCCAGATTTTTGTCAAAACAGTCAGTTGGTGAGGATGTGGAAAAACATGTCCTTTCACACCCTGCTCACAGGGATGCAAAATGGTATGATCACTGTAGTAGGCTTGATAGCCTCCATAAAGATAGTAGGTCCTAGCCCCTGGAACCTGTTAAATATTACCTTATATGGAAAAAGGGTGTTTGTAGATGTGATTAGATTAAGGATCTTAAAATGGGGAGATTATCTTAGATTTTCCAAATGGGCCCTAAATGCAAACCCAAGTGTCCTTGTAAGAGAGGAGCAGAGGGAGAGTTGACACAGACAGAAGAGAAGGCAATGTGGCCAAGGATGCAGATGCTGGAGTGATAGAACCACAAGCCAAGGAATGTTGGCAGCCAACAAAAGCTGGAAGAGGCAAGGAGGCTCCCCTGTAGTCTCCGAAAGGAGTTAAGTTGGCCAGCACCTTGATTTGGGGCAATTGAAACTACTTTTGGACTTCTAGCCTCCAGAACTATGAAAGAATATGTCTGTTGTTTAATGACACCAAGTTTATTGTTATTTATTTACTTATTCATTTATTTGGGGCCATGCCGCATGCACGCACACAGCTTGCAGAATCTTAGCTCCCTACCAGGGATTGAACCTGGGGCAACGGCAGTGAAAGCGCCGAACCCTAGCCACTGGACCACCAGGGAACTCCCTGTGGTAATTTATCATAGTAGTCATTGGAAACTAATACAATTATTGTGGGGAATTTTATAATATGTAGCAATTTTTTATATGCCTTTACTTTTTGACTCACGAATCTTATTTCCAGGAATATCCTAAGGATATATTGGCAATGACAAAAAAGGTTTTAGATATAGATATAATAAAAATATAGATACAGATATTCATTTTGGCACTATGTGAATAGCAAAAGAATGGGAACAACGTAAATATTCATCAGTTGTGTGATGGAGGAATAAAGCATCAAACAATCACACAAAGGCGTACAGTACGTAAGGTGTAAAGAATGATGAACATTTCCACATAGGGCTGTGGAGAGATCTCCAGAATATAATGTTTAGTGAAAAAGTCAATGTACATGAAGGTTTAAATGGCATGGTACTATTTACTTATATTAAAAGTAGAAGGAAAGGACTTCTATTTTGGAGACCAGAAGGAGTAGATACACCTCTCCCTATTACTCCTGCAAGGTGCAGCTAAAATCTCTGGATATTATATGTAAAAAAAATATAGGACTCTGAAAGGTTGAGAGAAAAAAGGAAGACTGGCTTGGGACTTTGGGACCCAAGGTATGACATGCAGTGAATTCCCTTGGCTTTATTTTTGCCTCATATATTCCAGACGGGGTGCTGGAAGAGCTAGTGACCAAAAATGCCAACAGGAAAAGACAAGAAGAGCTCCAAGAAAAGCCTGCTGTATCTAGACACAGGACCAGAAAAAGGGGGAACCTAGCAAGAAAGAAAGCTTTTAGACAACAACTGCCCTAACATCACAGAGTGAAACAGCTGCGCCCTCACCATGGCAGCAAAGACTGAGTGGGAAATGTGGACTCCATGCTCACTTGATTGTAAACAGGTACCCCTCCCCACTATTTGGGGTGGTATCAAAGAAGACCCCATGGGAAAGAAGGGCTTTCATCCCCACCTGGTCGAAATGAACACCCACCTCACTGCCCTGCACAGTGTCGGGGGAGGCCACATGGAGGTCAGTAAGGAAGTGTCTTTCCCCACCTTCCAGGGTAGTGTCGGTGGAGGCCTGGTGGGGAGTGAAATCCTACTTTAACCAAGCAGTAGTAACAAGGCACCACTTCCTGTCCACTCCCATCCCTGCCCCATTCTCCATGTTAGTAAAGGCTAAGTGGGGAACCTGGACTTTTATCTTCTTTGCCATCTGTCTCTGTGGTTAGGAATGCATGCTTGGAGTCATTAACATCCATGGAGAGGATACTGATACCTCACTAGCAAGTTTGTGGTGAGGAATAAATTCAGCCAACAATGTGAAGAACCTATTCATTGGCCCTGTTTTTAAAAAAGCTTCATAAATATTAGCTGTCCATCCCCCACAAATCAGAGAACTCACGTAGCTCCTTTGTCTGCCTCCCCTCAGCTAGGGCCCCTTAACCTGGATGCAGATCATAATCACCTTGGGAATCCTTTCCAAAACTCTCCCTCACCCAAAACTCTCTTGCTGGTGGAAATAGGACTTCTGTATCAAAGGCCATTCAAGTTATTCAGCTGTAATAACATGGGCATCAGAAAATGGATATGCTCGTTTGGCACCAACAGTGTATGCCAGTATCTATTGCCCCTTCATTCCTCCAACACCAGCTATTACCATCCTATGTCTTTATTGTGAATCTGATTGATTGCTCATTTTCCCAGACCTGCCCTATAGGAAGGGTCATCTCAGATAGCTGGTCTGAAGAGGGAAGGTGTTTTGTTTTTGGTGAAAGGGGACATAGTATAGTGCCGGGCACACAGTTACGCCAGTAAAGCATGGTGATTGCTGGATCTGTCTCTCCCTGTGCAGCTCCTCATGCCAGTGGCCTTGGTCATATCAGGTGTCTGAAGGACTCAGGTTCTGAGGATCTGTGTCCTGATGGCGGCTATAGCTTCTACTCCAGGTTCAAGGGCAGCAGTCCTCAGAAGACCCCAACGTTTCACATCTTTAGTTGGTTATGCTGCCTGACTCAAGTGAGTTCATAGATCTGATAAAAGCATGTTGTGGAATAGCTCCTGTGAGGTTCACAAACTAGCCTAAAAGTAGAGAAGCTACTTTGATCTCATCATGGAAGAAGTTGTTTAGCAGGTGGAATTTCATTCCATCAGCAGCTACATACTTTGCAGTAGCCCTTGAGGCCCATCTCAGAGAAGCCTTTTTTTTTTTTTATTTTTGGCTGAAAAACAATGAATTGTCCAGTTGAGGAAGGAACTTACTTGGTCTTAAACAAGCATTTGCAATAAATATACCAAATTGTTTTTACTGTACAAATAATAATCATCACTTCCCATGTATCTCTCAGATGAGTGTGGAAATATGCAGTTGTTAGCTCTTCTAGCAAGTTGAGATTGTAATATAGATCGTTCTCTGCTGACCACGTTTTTTTCCCATTATATAATGAGATATTTTAAAGAGGCAGAAAATTTCCAAGTGTTCGTTTATTTATTTATTTTTGGTGGCACCACACGACACGCAGGATCTTAGTTCCCGGACCAGGGATCGAACCCATGCCCCCTGCAGTGGAGGCGCGGAGTCTTAACCACTGGAGTGCCAGGGAAGTCCAAGTGTTAGTTTAAAATCTCAGTTATTAAAACTTAATATTTTAAAAATAATTATTATCCTAGAGTTAATTATAATGATACTCAGCCTCATTCTCTAAAAGAACCAGTTACTCTTAAATATCATTATGATTATTTTTCTAGGATGTAATATTTTTATTTCTGTACTTCAGGTAGAAATGGACATCAGCTTTCCCTAAATATTTGGATATATTTCATTGCAAATGATTATTTCTATTTTGGTTATCTGTAGTGTGGACCAATTTGATAATATAGAGTGTGGACCTGTTAATACTGCAAGAGCATAATTGTGGGAATCTTTCAACTGATTAATTGCATCAGAGAATTATGAATATACAAATATATTTCAAATACTTTACTGAGGTATGGTTAACATACAATATACTGTACATATTTAAAGTATACGCTTTAATGTTTTGATATATGTATGCACCTGTGAATACAATACTACAGTCCAGATAATGAACGTATCCATCAACTTAAAAAGCTTCCTAGTGCTCCTTTGTAATCTTCCCATCTAACTCTCTCTTGCCTCTCTCTCTACATCCCCCTACCCCGTTCTCAGATAACTAGTGATCTTCTGTCACTAAAGATTCATTTTCTTTTCCTATAATTTTATATGAATGGAATCATGCAATGTATTTTTTTGTCTGTCTTCTTTCCTTCAACCTAATTATTTCTGGATTTATCCATTTGTTGCATGTACAAATAGTTCCTTCTTTTTAATGTTGACTAATATTCCATTATATGGATATACCACAATTTTTCTTATCCATTTATCTGTTAATGGGTATTTGGGTGGCTTCCAATTTGGGGCTTTTGTAAATAAAGCTGTTACGAACGTTTGTATACTAGTCTCTGCATAGACATAGACTTTCTTCCTCTAGGATAAATACTTAGGAGTGAAATGGCTGGATCATGTGATAGATGTGAGGTTAACATTATAAGAAACCGCCAAACTGTTTTCCGAAGTGGTTGCACCATTTTTCATTGCCAACAGCAGTGTTTGAGAATTCCATCCTCCACAACCTTGCCAAGACTTTATATGGTCAGTCTTTTAAATTTTGTCCTTTCTCAGAGAGGTGCAGTGGTATCTCATAGTTTTCATTTACATTTCCCTAATGACTTGGAATATTCGAGAAAAGATGATTAGCATCTTTTCATGTACTTATTTGACATTGTATATCTACTTTGGTGGAGCATCTATTCAAATATTTTGTCCATTTATTTGTTAGAGTGTCTGTTTTCTTATTTACCTTTGTGAAATTTTTTATATTCTGGATACAAGACCTTTATCAGATACATGATTTGCAAATATTTTCTCCCAATGAGTGGCTTGTCTTTTAATATTCTCAACAGTGTCTTTGGAATAGCAGAAATGTTTAACTTTGAGAAGTCCAATTTATTGGTTTGTTCACTTATGGATTGTAGTTTTGGTTTTGCATCTGTGGAATCTTCCCCTGCCCCAAGGTCACAAGGATTTTCTCCCGTGTTTTATTCTAGAAGTTTTACATTTTATATTTAGGTCTGTGATCCATTTTGAGTTGACTTTTGTATATGGTGCAATACATGGATCAAAGTTTATATTTGTCCATGTGGCTATCCATTGTCCCAGCCCCGTCTGTTGAAAAGACTCTTTTCTCCACTGAATTGCCATTACAACTTTTGTCAAAAATCAGTTGTCTGAGTCCAGAAATGGACTGCTTATTCTATTCCATTGATATACTTGTCTTCCTTGATGCCAGTAAGTACCACACTGTTGATTACTGAAGGTTTATAATGATTTTTTAAAAATATTTATTTATTTATTTATTTATTTTTGGCTGTGTTGGATCTTTGTTTCTGTGCGAGGGCTTTCTCCAGTTGTGGCAAGCAGGGGCCACTCTTCATCGTGCTGAGCAGGTCTCTCACAGTCGCAGCCTCTCCTGTTGCGGAGCACAGGCTCCAGACGCGCAGGCTCAGTAGTTGTGGCTCATGGGCTTAGCTGCTCCGCGGCATGTGGTATCTTCCCAGACCAGGGCTCGAACCCATGTCGCCTGCATTGCCAGGCAGATTCCCAACCACTGCGCCACCGGGGAAGCCCTATAATGATTCTTGAAGTCAGGTAGTTTTGATCCTCTAGCTTTGTTCTTTTTCAGAGTTGTTTTTCATAGTCTAGGGCCTTTGCATTTCAACATGAATTTTAGAATCAGCCTGTCAATTTCTTTTTTGTTTGTTTGTTTTTGCCACACCCTGCGGCATGCGGGATCTTAGTTCCCCCATTGTGGATCGAACCTGCGCTCTCGGAAGTGGAAGTGTGGAGTCTTAACCGCTGGACTGCCAGGGAAGTCCTGAGCCGGTCAATTTCTTTTTTTTTTTTAACTTTTTCAAAATTTTCTGGATTTTTTTTCGGTTATTATTATTTTTTAAACATCTTTATTGGAGTATAATTGCTTTACAATGGTGTGTTAGTTTCTGCTTTACAACAAAGTGAATCAGTTATACATATACATATGTTCCCATATCTCCTCCCTCTTGCGTCTCCCTCCCTCCCACCCTCCCTATCCCACCCCTCTAGGTGGTCACAAAGCACCGAGCTGATCTCCCTGTGCTATGCGGCTGCTTCCCACTAGCTATCCACCCTACGTTTGGTAGTGTATATATGTCCATGCCACTCTCTCACTTCGTCACAGCTTACCCTCCCCCCTCCCCATATCCTCAAGTCCATGCTCTAGTAGGTCTGTGTATTATTCCCAGCAAATTCTCAGATTATAAAACAGAGAGCCTTCCTGGAGGGTTGTGGAGAGTCCCAAAATGTGGCTGTGAGAACCGACTGTTTCTCATAGGTTACTATTGCTCCATGGGTGATGGAGAATTATACATATGTTGGTAAAGTACATCTTAAGCTGTATTTCATACACTTGTTTCTATAAGATCAAGAATATCTGCCCCCATGTTTGATTTCCGCCCCCTAAAGTACTACTGATGCTATAGCTTATTTCCCTTGTAGAACCTCCATGCATTTATGATGTCAAAGTCAACATGTCTTCAACATGTTGTTCTGGAGGTAGTAATCAGAACAATTAGATGAGAGAAATAAGAGGTGAGGAACATACTGTTCTCCATAGTGGCTGTATCAGTTTACATTCCCAGCAACAGTGCAAGAGTGTTCCCTCTTCTCCACACCCACTCCAGCATTTATTGTTTGTAGATTTTTTGATGATGGCCATTCTGACTGGTGATATGGTGTATCACGTTGATTGATTTGTGAATATTGAAGAATCTTTGCATTCCTGGAATAAACCCCATTTGATCATGGTGTGTGATCCTTTTAATGTGCTGTTGGATTCTGTTTGCTAGTATTTTGTTGAGGATTTTTGCATCTATGTTCATCAGTGATATTGGCCTGTAATTTTCTTTCTTTGTGACGTCTTTGTCTGGTTTTGGTATCAGGGTGATGGTGGCCTCATAGAATGAGTTTGGGAGTGTTCCTCCCTCTGCTATCTTTTGGATGAGTTTGAGAAGGATAGGTGTTAGGTCTTC
>NC_041234.1:79237621-79251393 GCF_002837175.3 Physeter macrocephalus | reverse complement strand
TTGTCTTTCTGGTGGGCAGGTCCACGTCTGGTGGTGTGTTTTGGGGTGTCTGTAGCCTTATTATGATTTTAGGCAGCCTCTCTGCTAATGGGTGGGGCTGTGGTCCTGTCTTGCTAGTTGTTTGGCATAGGGTTTCCAGCACTGTAGCTTGCTGGTTGTTGAGTGAAGCTGGGTCTTGGTGTTGAGATGGAGATCTGTGGGAGATTTTTGCCATTTGATATTACATGGAACTGGGTGTTCTCTTGTGGACCAGTGTCCTGAAGTTGGTTCTCCCACCTCAGAGGCACAGCCCTGACGCCTTGTAGACGTGGGGCAGTGGTTCAGGCGACACCTCCATCAGCTCCCATCCAGCTTCCCTCTTTCATCTTCTCCGACTTGTGGGCCTCATAGGAGTTTAATATTGTGACAAAGGGCACCAGCTTCTTTTGCACATCACCTGAATTATCAGAGTTAGGTGATTGGATGACTGTAGGTTTTCTAGCCGACACCAGGCGGACCTTGCCAGCACCCTACCAGCCACAAGATGAATGACACAGCACCAGAGAAACCCGACAGCCGGGTCAGTCCACACCAGGGGGTGCCTGCTTCCCCGGCCGACAGGGAGCATTCCCGGGGGCCAAACCCCACCAGGCTCGCTTCCTCTGGAAGAAGTCTGTCAATTTCTTAAAAAACAATATCTGCTAGGATTTTTATTAGGATTACACTGAATCTATAGATCAGTTAGAAGATAATCTACATCTTTACAACACTGAGTCTTATGACATATGAAGATGGTATGTTTCTCTATTTATTTAGATCTTCTTTAATTTCTGTCAGCAATGTTTTGTAGTCTTCAATGTATAGACCTTTCACATACATGGAGAGATTATTCCTAAGTATTTCATACTTTTTGGTGCTATCATGAATGATAGTATTTTTTAATTGCAATTTACATGTGTTTACTTTTCACTAAACTCTCAGTGGCCAAATGTCAAATAGTAGCCATTGAGGAATTTTTTGGTTGAAAGCTTAGGCTACCTACTCTAGGTTGAAAAAGATTCTTGATGTATAACATGTATATGCTTATATTTCCATATCAGCTTTTAGAGGTTATTGGCAATGTACTGAAACTAGGGAGAAAAATGTCCCAGAGACAATTCTACAGTTCATCTCCATCACTAAAATAGCTTAGTACCTTTCAACTATATATGTATATGTGTATTTAGAATTGAATCTGTTGAATTGTTGTATATTCCTTTCTCACCCACCCCCCAGCTATTCACCACAATGAATTACTGGGATCTTGAGTGGGGAGAGGAGAAGAAGAGAGCATGCATGTATATGGGTATGTATGCATGTATGTGTATATTGCTAAAGCTGCCAGGGATCTTTATTGTCAGGAATACTTTAGGTTAATTACTGTGTGTTATGTCAGTCCTGCTCAGTTCCTAGCACATATTAGGAACCAAACCAGGGTGGTGGTTGTTTGCTTTTCCCCAGCTTTCCTTGGCCAGCATCCTTACCATAGTGACTGCATGACTGCTGTGGGATTTGGTGCAGACTGGGCATCCATTTAGGGATCTTGCCTGAATCACTTGTTACTATGGTATTTGTCAAGTGTTGTTGTTCCAATTTTGTTATTCCTTCTAGATTTATTCATTGGCTTTCGACTGTGTGGCAGACCTTTTCCTTCTCCCTATAATTTATTTATTTATGCATTTATTCAAGTATTTATATCAGTATGACTCATAGATTCCTATTTTGCTCATAGGGTTTATTATTATTGTGTATTTTGATGCTTAAATTGTCCCAGAATTGGCCTGTCTTATCCCCTTCAACTTGGCTTTTGTGTCCATTTGACGTCTCCTTAGGATTCTTTGAACATGTACTTTGCTCTCTGAGCCTGAGTATCTCCTAATCCGTAGAAAGGAAGTAATGATGCCCACAGAGCATTGCTTTGAGAATTTGAAGATAAAAGATAACAACCTACAGCATGTGGCATCGAGTAGGTCCTCAGCAATGTTAGTTCCCATTCCAAATTTGCAAACTTCATTCTGTTTAGTGTGACGCCTCTGACATTACCATGATAGCATGACCTCCAGAGAGAATACTTGGACATGTAACACAAGCAGGGATAAGTGCACATGTCCATGACATGTGAGCCTCAGTGTCACTGCTGTGTGTGCAGAGGGGGCTGTGTGATGGAGCTGGGCAAGAGGAAAAGCACCACTGCACAGCTTCCAGTGAACTGAGAGGGGGCAGGCAGAACATCCTCACCTCTTCCCCTGAGTTTCATGTGCCTTCCCATCATCTCACTTTCCTCTCTATTCCATGTGCTGTCTTATCTCCTTACTCTTCCTTACAGTGGAACATCAGAGAAGGGTGTGGACTCTGAGCCCCAGGAGCAGGAGCTAGTAGAGAAGAACCAAGTGTGTTGTCGAGTCAGCTAGACAGGTTCCTGGAGCAAGAGTGAGGAGATCGGGCCCCATCATTGGGACACTTTAGGTAAGTAAGTCACTACCCTTTCACATGCCTCATCTGTACAACAGGCTAACAGTACCCAATGCTTCTGACCACCCAGGAGTATTGTGGAGTTTAAGTGTGATGCCATGTGGGAAAAGAATCTGTGGTTGTAGGTGGAAGGGAAGGACCAGTGCACTACATTAACGGACACAACCCAGATATCATAGAACTCTGCATGGTATGCATTACATTAATGCCACACAAATGTCACATGTTTAGTTCCAAATGTGTTCTGTGGACCACTTTATCAAAATTGTCAGAGGTGCTTGTTGAAATTGTCAACTCTTGGGCTCACTCTAGGTCTGCTGAATCAAAATCAGGGAGGTGTCGTGGGAAGTATCATACAGTTAGTTCTGGCTCATCCTAGTAAAAAGGACTGCTGTGGACTTGCAACAAGGTGTTCTTAAAAGTTTGAATCTTTTTTTTCCTGCCACATGGCTTGCGGGATCCTGACCAGGGATTGGCCCGGACCCTTGGTAGTGAAAGCACAGAGTCCTAACCACTGGACCACCAGGGAATTCCCAAAGTTTTGAATCTTTTGATGTCTAATTTCTTTTCAGTTTCTCCTGTTACTCAGTTTTTACTATGTGTCTACTCCTTTGTTTCAGATAAGGTAACAATTCCTTCATTTAAGTCAAACTTTTTTAGTGATTTATATGCGAGGCACTAGACTAGGCATAGGGGGATGCAGCCCAGAGAAACAAGATAGACAGGGTCCCTGAAGCTTTCATTCTAGTTTGGGAAAACTGGCAATAGGCCGGCAAGTCCATAAGTGGGGCAATTTCATATGGGGATGAGTGCTTTGAAGAAAATAAACACATAAATAGAATAGAAAATGTTGGGTCAGGGGTTACTATCCATGCGGTTGTCAGTGAAGCTCTTCCTTAGGAAGTGACATTTGAGCTGAGTCCTGAACTACTTACAAGAAGATTCCAGGCCTGAGCAGGCCTTTTCATCAGCAGCCTTTCACTGTGTGAGCACCAGTTGTTCCTGGAGCAGATGACCAGCTTGAGTGACTGGAACCTTGCAGGCAAAGTGCAGAGTGGTAGGAGATGAGGTCAAAAGGGCAGACAGGAGCCAATCCAGTGACTGTCAGGTGAAGTGAAAGTATTTACACTCACACAGTTTATAAGTGGCAGATCTTGCATTTGGCCCTGGTCTGTCTCCAGAGCCCACACTCCTAACCAGTACACTTAGGAAGAAGAAAAAGATGTGCTGAGATATATTAGCCCATAGTGACTGATATTAGGCCAGGGCCATATCTGTTTGGGTGAAGAATATTCTTCAGTAGCCATTCTTCCATATACAAAGGGTATTTAAGAAAAATGAAAAGGTAATAATTATAGAAACAAAAAAGTAATAATTATTACAATTACTATGCATTAGACAAGTTGGCTGTTAAAATAATTATTTGGACTCCCATGGTGAATTATTTTCTTTTTATGATCTCAGAGTGCTTTTCAAATGGGAATCTCACTGCTCTGTGTCTGGGGTCTCCCTGCTTGGGCCTTAGGGGTGGTCTGATCCACTTGATAGGTGAGACCAGAGGAAGTGTGATGACTTACTCAAGGTCACCTAGAGTTAGTGGGTTAGGTCTGCCCCTTGGGTGTCTCCTGTGTCCCACCCAGTTTTCTGTCCATCAGCCTATGTTCCTATGTGTAGTGAATCACTTTCCAAGGGCTCAGAGGATACATGCTTCTCTGAGATTAACCTGAAGGTAACATAAGAAGATACTAAATACCTTCAAGTAAAAGGAAATGGGGTGTTGACTTTCCTCTCCTTAATCATATAACATATACCTCTTTGTGTCTGGCTCCTTTCAATGAACATAATGTGTGTATGATTTACATTATTGTTGTCTGTAGTTGTAGATCATTAATTCTCATTGGTGTATAGTATTATATTGTGTGGATATTTCACAATATTTGTATCTGTAATAGCGATTTGGGTATTTTCCAGTTTTTGAATTATTGTAAACAATGTTGCTATGAATGATCTTGTACATAGCTTTTTGGACATTTATTTTCCTTCTCTTGGGCACTGACGTAAGAGAGGTATTTCTACATCATAGGGTTTGTGTATGTTGAGCTCAGTAGGAATTGCCAAGTAGTTTTCAAAGTGATTTTTTCAGGCTATATTCCCTATCCTCACCAACACTTGATATTTTCCATCTTTCTCATTTTTTTTTTTTTGTGGTATGCGGGCCTCTCACTGCTGTGGCCTCTCCCGTCGCGGAGCACAGGCTCCGGACGCGCAGGCCCAGCGGCCATGGCTTACGGGCCCAGCCGCTCCGCGGCATGTGGGATCCTCCCAGACCGGGGCGCGAACCCGGTTCCCCTGCACAGGCAGGCGGATGCGCAACCACTGCACCACCAGGGAAGCCCCCTCATTTTTATTGTTCAGGTAAGCATGCTGTAGTATCTCATTGTGGTTTTAATTGTAATTTCTCTGAAGTCTTAAGTGTCATGTATGTAAAAAAGGCCTCCTTGTTTTTTGTAACCTTCCAACTATTTGCTTAAGAAATTGCATCTTTTGTCCTGTGGAGTTTGCATTCTTTATTCTGCTGATTGTATCCTTATTGTGTTGTTTATGTTCTTCTGCCTTCCTCCCCTATTTCTGTAAAAGTGATGATTAGATTTAGAGGCTTGATCCAGTTCAAATTTTTTGGCAAGAATGCTCCAGATGAGGTGTTGTACTACTTTTAGCCTTATACCAGGAGGCTCATTCTGTCTGGCTGTCTCTTCTGACACTAAATTGATCACTGGGTTCAGGTGTTGTCAACCTGATCTATCCATTATTAAATTTCCCCATCTGCATTTTACCTCATGTTTTTTTGAAGCCTTCTAAAATAGTTGCCTAGATCTGCTTGTCATTAAAGTTTGTAAAAAGGTGATGTTCTAATTCTGTAATTTCTTTTGCATTTATTAGCCAGAATTCTACTATAAAAGGAACCTCCCCCCATCAACAGTTAGGTTATGCTGAGGTATAGTTTGCACAGGAAGGGAAGGATGAATGTTTTTAATTCTTTTGCAGTATTTCCACTTTTTAAAAGAATGAGAGTCATTTCCCTGGGATCCTCCAAAGGTGAGCAGTGAGTTGGTTTTATTTGTGTTTTGCTTTTCTTTTAGAATGTTATCATGACTCATAGACATTTGTATATTTGTCCATTGTAGACATTATTTAACTTGATGTCAAATTGTTCTATCTTTGGCCAGTGGGAGACCCTTCAAGCTGGTTTATGAGTCTTTTTTTTTTTTTTTGTGGTATGCGGGCCTTCCTCTGTTGTGGCCTCTCCCGTTGCGGAGCACAGGCTCCGGACGCGCAGGCTCAGCGGCCACGGCTCACGGGCCCAGCCGCTCCGCGGCATGCGGGATCCTCCCATACCGGGGTGCGAACCCGGCCCCCCTGCATCGGCAGGCGGACGCGCAACCACTGCGCCACCAGGGAAGCCCCTACGAGTCTTTTTGACGTGCTTTCTGGTATAAGAGTGTGGTCTAGACACATGTGGTACAGTTCCTTCTTTGGAGCTGGAATCAGCCATTTCTCCAAAGGAGCCTGGTCTCTTTCAGTGGGATATGTGTTTAGAGGATTCAGTCTTGGGACTGGAGTCTTTCATTGCTACTTGATTGGTCATAGATGTTACATCCTGAGAAACCCATTGTAAGTTGAAAATGCATTTAATACACCAAACCTTCCAAATCTACCAAATCTAACCTATCTTAAACATGCTCAGAGCACTTATATTAGCCTACAGTTGGGCAAAATCATCTAACACAAAGCCTATTTTATAATAAAGTGTTGAGTATCTCAAGTAATTTATTGAATACTGAACTGGAGGTGAAAAACAAAATGGTTGTATGGGTACAGAATGGTTGGAAGGGTATCAGTTGTTTACCCTAGTGATCTTGTGACTGACCAGGAGCTGTGGCTCGATGCCGCTTCCCAGCATTATAAGAGAGTATCATATCGCATATCACTAGCCTGGGGAAAGATCAAAATTCAAAATTTGAAATATGGTTTCTACTGAATACACATGATGCTGTCTCACATCCTTTGGTTTCAACGTGAAGGACTCCCTTTAGCATTTCTTATAAGGTAGGTCTAATTATGATGAACTCCCTCAGCTTTTGTATATCTGGGAAGGTCTTTATTTCTCCTTCATTTTTGAAGGAAAGTTTTTCAGATAAAGTATTCTTGTTTGGGATTTTTTTTTTTCTTTCAGCACTTTGAATATATCATCCCACTCCCTTCTGGTCTTCTGAAAAATCCACTTATAGTTTTTGGTATGTGGTCATCCACTTTCTCTTGCTTCTATCAAGATTCTCTCATTGTCTCAACTTTTGACAGTTTGATTATAATGCCTGTTTGTGTTCATCCTAGTTAAAGTCATTTGAGCTTCTTGAAGCTGGATGTCCATTTGTGAAATCTGTGGCCATTATTTCTTCAAATAAACTCTCTGCCCCCTTTTCTCTGCCTCCTCCTTCTTGGACTCCTGTAATGTATATATTGATCTTCTTGTTGGTGTACTGTAAGTCCCTTAAGCTTTCTTCACTTTTCTTCATTCTTTTTTCTTTTTGTTCCTCTGACTCCATAATTTCAAATGACCTATCTTCACATTTGCTGATTCTTTCTTCTGCTTGATCAAATCTTCTGTTGAACCCCTCTAACGAAATTTTCAATTCAATTACTGTATTCTTCAGCTGCAGAATTTGTTTGGTTCTTTTTTATAATTTCTATCTCTGTTGGTATTCTCATTTTGTGCATGCTCATTTTCCTTTTACGTGTCTTAGACGATTATTTTGAATTCGTCAGATAATTTGTAGATCTTCATTTCTTTATGATTGGTTTCTTGAGATTTATTTTGTTCCTTTGATTGAGCCAAGTTTCTCTGTTTCTCTGTATGCCTTATTACTTATTTCTGGGATTTGTACATTTAAAAAACCAGTCTTCTCTCTCAGTCTTTATGGACTGGTTTTATACAGGGTAAGATCATCTCCACTCAGCTTGGCTAGAGATTCTCAGGGACTTGCAACCCTTTTTTGATAATGCATCTTCTCTGGACTTGTTCATGTAATTTCCTAATTTGAGAGATTTGCTGGGCTTTTTTTTTTTTTCAGTTTGTAATGTCTTTCTCCCTCTGGTGTCTGTCTGTGGTACTGCAGGTTCTCTGGTTGGACAATAGGCTGCAGAGCTCTCATTCGTTCTCAGTGGCCCCCAGGCATCCAAGGTATACTGGTTCCCTGTCAGTGCCTCCGGTCAGGTGAGACAGAAACTAGTCCCTTGGGAAGCCCCTGAAGAGCCAGAATATTTGATGTATGAATCACTCTACTTTTCCTCCCTACAGAGAAGCTGCAAATTGGGCTTGGCCTAACTGTGTGGTTAAACCAATGAACCTGGTTTCATTTCAAGGGGCATTATTTGGGAGAGAACAGAAGGAAGCATGTTGTGAAACTACTTTCATCTCATGACCTTAACTAAAATCCTGAGAAGTGGAGACATAGTCTGACTGCTAAATGTAAGGTTTATTTGAGAGACATACTTGCCCCTCTCCTAGGCATCTGTAATGTCCCTGAAGCTGCCCAATTGGGACTGTCATGTGGTAGATTCATGAACTACTTCTGGGACTATGCTATTACCTAATTCCTTTGGCTTAGGGATGTTCCTCACTCTGATGCTGAGCCACTTTCCTGTGGAAAGGGCTAGGGATATTTATTTATTCTTACAAATTTTTTCACTTCCAATATCAAGACACTTTTGATACAGATAAAAAATGGATAAAGCAGGAGAGGGAAAAATCATTAGAAACCCTTAAAAGCCTATTACTCATGGATAAGCACTGTTATCATTTGAATATTTATTTTCAGAAAATTTATTATACAAATATAACTGCATATTTAAAGAATAGTTATGAGATGATATCTTAGTTACAGCTTTGCAAGCTCTGTTTTTGACAAACATTATATTATGAAGGTCATTATAAGCCCACACAATAATAAAAATGGCAGTAGAAACACTAATGTTCAATTTAGGTATGATAAGAATGATTAATATTTATTGCCGACTTCCTCAGTGCCCAAAACTGCTGTAAAGGCTAAACTTATACCTACTTGTTTCATCCTCACTATAACCTATGAGGAGACTTTAAACAGAAGGGGACACTGAGGCACAGCAAGGGCAGGACTAGCAAGTGCTGAGGCTTAGATTTGAATACAGGCTTGTGGCTCTTGAGCCCTTCATCTAACCAGTGTACATTACTGCCTTTCAGATGATAAGACCTTCAATCCTACTTTCAATCAGGGTAAAGCAAAATGAAACACAGTAAGACACCATGTTTTTTTCCTAGTTAACTAAGCAGAGATTTAAATACTGATAATAATTAGTGTGGTTTGGAATACGGGGACCTGTGACCTGTCCTACCAGTAGGGGCTCCCCCAACATCTTGTCTCCCTTCCTGTGCCTCTGGATGTTCCTTTTCTAAAGTTGAGTGGCTTTCATGTAGGTTTCCTGTAGGGCTGAAAATGCTTAAATTTCTCTGCATTTTATTATTTTATATAAGTGAAAGAATGTGTATTGTGGGGTGTTTATTATAGTAAAAAATACATAACATAAAACATTTTTATACTAAAAATTAATTAACATAAAAAGGAAATAAAATATCCTCAAACATACCACCAAAAGAAAAGCCCTGCTAAGGTTTTCATCTGTATTACATTCTTTCAGAAATTTTCTTATGCTGGTACTTATACATTTACACATGCATGCCTGGATTTACATATTTATGTACAAAAGATAAGCTCTCATCCTACATATGGTTTTGTGACCTGCTCATCTTCTATCAGCATACCTCCAAGGGTCAGTGATTGTGATTAAAAATCAGTGTATACCATAGGGATAGTAGAAATGCTCATACCCAATAAAGATAGAGACAAAGAAATAAAAATGACTAAAATGCATTATAACCAAGTGTTTTTTAGGCATTGACTCATTTATGCTCACAGGTATATTATGAATTAGATATGGTGTTTCATAGATGAAAAGCTGAGGGACAGAGACATAAGGACTTGACTCAGGACAGCACAGTTTGGGAACAGAGCATTTTGGGTTTGTACCCAGCTCCTCATACTCCAGAACCTGAGAAACTGTCAAAGATTTGTTGTTATGTGAAAGGAGCAGTCTATACAAGCATACATATGTTAGATGGTCATTAAAAGTAATAGTATTCATATATTAATATATTTATATAAAATATCTGGACTTAATGACAAAAAGGTAACTTGTGACCTTGGTGAGAACACGTTCATTGCAATCATGGAGACAGAAGCTACTGCGCAGTGAGATAAGGAGACAGTGGGAAATGGAATGTTAACAGGGAATGCAGAAAACTCTTTCTGGAACTTTGATGAGGGAACAAAGAGAGAGCTTTTAAAAAATCAATTCCTTGAAACTTCAACAACTTTAAGAGTTAATGTGAAGGATGCAGCTCATCTCAGAAATAACCCTTGAATTTGCCCATACATGCATTTCTCTTTCTACCCTCTTATTTGAACCATAGAGTTAATAAGGCACTTTCAGTGGAGTAGTATGGGTTCTAAAGCTCCATATATATTTAGTTATTAGTGAATGGAAGAATGGATAATTGTGTGTCAAAGAAAAGTTAGTAACTCTTGGAATTTTGCCTCTCAGGGAGACAGCAGATGGCTGCAGTCCTGTTGTGATGTGGCTGGATGATGCATAATCTGAGAACCCCTGCACTGGTGAATATGGGGTGAGTCCCAAATTTTCCTATAAACATATTAACATACAGAGCAGTCCAGGAGCAGCAGTTAGGCAAACACCACACCTCGCTGCCCTGGTGCCATCTCTCACTGAGCTCACCAGGTGAGTCAAAGACAAGTCTGTCTTCCCAGCGTGGGGAACTGGATTAGGATCAGCACACAGGAATGATATGGAGCAGCTCTTAGGAGCTTCTGTAATACCAGAGAATGAAGAGAACCTACTAACTCAAACCCTTCAAGTCAACACATGTCAGAGAGAGATTTGCTCCCTTCCTCTAGATGTATGTAATCTCTGTAGGAGAAACAGAGAGAAATGACTTTTCACAGTGCCTGTCTTAGCCCTGAGGCTCAGGCAGCCCCTACTTCTGTGCCCCAACACTTAAAGGGCACTGAAGTCCCACCACGTGCCATATACTCTGGGAAGGTTTCCTCATTCACCCCTCAGGACAGCTCTGTGACACAGATATTGTGAGTCCCACGTCACAGATGCCCAAGCTCAGGCTGACAGAGCCTAGGTCACCTCGCCACATAAGTGGCAGGATGGGATGAGGTTCTATCCCTTGCCCTCCCTAGAGGACACAGAGCAGCCTGCCTTTTAGAAGATGGGCTTCCAGGGCTGGAGAAGTGGTCTATCACACTCCCTGCTATTGTGGCCCCATGAGTACTCACTCACCAAACCCTCAGGGTGAGGAAGATGACAGAGGAGATGAAACTCTGCCCCTTGTGCCAAGAGACCTGGGTGTCTGGGCCACATCCATTGGCTGATCCCTGAAGCGGGGAGTAGGGCTCGGGTAGAAGCTTAGGTGTTGCCATTGAGACAGATGATCTGGAGGGAAGGAAAGTGATATGTAAGGAAGTGCTTTAAGAAATTGTACTTTTTAAAATTAGAGTATAATTGCTTTACAGTGTTGTGTTACTTCTGCTGTACAGTGAAGTGAATCAGCTATATGTATACCTATATCCCCTCCCTCTTGGACCTCCCTCCCAGCGACCCCCCATCCCCCCCATCTAGGTCATCACAGAGCACCGAGCTGAGCTTCCTGTGCTTTATAGCATGTTCGTAATAGCATGTTCCTGCTAGCTATGTATTTCACGCATGGTAGTATATATATGTCAATCTTAATCTCCCAATTCGTCCCACTATCCCCTTCCCCCACTGTGTCCACATGTCCGTTTTCTATGTCTACGTCTCTATTCCTGCCCTGCAAATAGGTTCATCTGTACCATTTTTCTAGATTCCACATATATGTTAATATACATATTTGTTTTTCTCTTTCTGGCTTACTTCACTCTGTATGACACACTCTAGATCCATCCACATCTCTACAAATGACCCAGTTTCGTTCCTTTCTATGGCTGAGTAATATTGCATTGTATATATGTGCCACATCTTCTTTACCCATTCATCTGTCATTGGACGTTTAGGTTGTTTCCATGTCCTGGCTATTGTATATAGTGCTGCAATGAACATTGGGATACATGTGTCCTTTTGAATTATGGTTTTCTCAGGGTATATGCCCAGTAGTGGGATTGCTGGGTCATATGGTAGTCCTATTTTCAGTTTTTTAAGGAACCTCCAAACTGTTCTCCATAGTGGCTGTATCAAGGAGATTAATCCTTTGTCCGTTGCTTCCTTTGCAAATATTTTCTCCCATTCTGAGGGTTGACTTTTCGTCTTGTTTATGGTTTCCTTTGCTCTGCAAAAGCTTTTAAGTTTCATTAGGTCCCATTTGTTTATTTTTACTTTTATTTTCATTACTCTAGGAGGTGGGTCAAAAAAGACTTGCTGTGGTTTACGTCAGAGAGTGTATTTCCTATGTTTTCCTCTAAGAGTTTTATAGTGTCCAGTCTTATATTTAGGTCTTTAAACGATTTTGAGTTTATTTTTGTGTATGGCGTTAGGGAGTGTTCTAATT
Source organism: Physeter macrocephalus (assembly GCF_002837175.3). Classification (NCBI taxonomy): domain Eukaryota; kingdom Metazoa; phylum Chordata; class Mammalia; order Artiodactyla; family Physeteridae; genus Physeter; species Physeter macrocephalus. The sequence continues at coordinate 79,239,200 of NC_041234.1, read as the reverse complement.
TCATTCTTTTATATGTAGCTGTCCAGTTTTCCCAGCACCACTTATTGAAGAGGCTGTCTTTTCTCCACTGTATGTTCTTGTCTCCTTTGTCATAAATTAGGTGACCATATGTGCGTGGGTTTATCTCGGGGCTTTTTATCCTGTACCACTGATCTATATTTCTGTTTTTGTGCCAGTACCATACTGTCTTGATTACTGTAGCTTTGTAGTATAGTCTGAAGTCAGGGAGCCTGATTCCTCCAGCTCCCTTTTTCTTTCTCAAGATTGCTTTGGCTGTTTTGGGTCTTTTGTGTTTGCATGCAAATTGTAAAATTTTTTGTTCTAATTCTGTGAAGAATGCCACTGGTAATTTGATAGGGATTGCTTTGAATCTGTAGATTGCTTTGAGTAGTACCATCATTTTCACAATACTGATTCTTCCAATCCAAGAACATGGTATATTTCTCCATCTGTTTATGTCATCTTTGATTTCTTTCATCAGTGTCTTCTAGTTTTCTGCATACAGGTCTTTTGTCTCCTTCAGTCTGTTTATTCCTAGGTATTTAATTCTTTTTGTTGCAATGGTAAATGGGAGTGTTTTCTTAATTTCACTCTCAGATTTTTCATCATTAGTTTATAAGAATGCCAGAGATTTCTGTGCATTAATTTTGTATCCTGCAACTTTACCAAATTCATTGATTAGTTCCAGTAGTTTTCTGGTGGTATCTTTAGGATTTTCTATCTATAGTATCATGTCATCTGCAAACAGTGACGCTCTTCTCTAAATATTTGATAGAATCCGCCTGTGAAGCCATCTGGTCCTGGACTTTTGTTTGTTGGAAGATTTTTAATTACAGCTTCAATTTCATTACTTGTGATGGGTCTGTTTATATTTTCTAATTCTTCCTGGTTCAGTCGTGGAATATTGTACCTTTCCAAGAATTTGTCCATTTTTCGAGGTTGTCCATTTTATTGGCATGTAGTTGTTTGTAGTAGTCGCTTATAATCCTTTGTATTTCTGTGGCGTCAGTTGTAACTTCTCTTTTTCATTTCTAATTTTATTGATTTGCGTTCTCTCCCTTTTTTCTTGAGTCTGGCTAAATGTTTATCATTTTTGTTTATCTTCTCAAAGAACCAGCTTTTAGTTTTTTTGATCTTTGCTATTGTCTTCTTTGTCTCTATTTCACTTATTTCTGCACTGTGATATGTAAGGAAAGTGTGATATGAAGGAATATGTTATGTAAGGAAGTGCTTTACGAAATTGTACTTTATATTCATGTCCTTCAATCCTAACAACTATTCAAGTTATCCATTATTATGACCATTATTCAGACCAGAGTGTTGAATGTAGGGGATTTTAATTAATCAGGGATACAATTTTTTAATCTCCTGATCAGCAGATAATTCTGGAATTAATGTTTTTTCCATTTTGCCTTGAAGCCCATAGAGAAGTATAAATGGTTTGTTAGCCTTTACTCATATAGTTATAGACATTTAGATTGCTTTCTATATTTTACCTTTTTTTCTTTTCTATTTCATGCAATGCTGCAGCAAATACCCTCTATTTTTTTTTTTTTTTTTTTTTTTTTTTTTTTTTTTT
>NC_041234.1:79208475-79237526 GCF_002837175.3 Physeter macrocephalus | reverse complement strand
TTTTTTTTGCGGTACGTGGGCCTCTCACTGTTGTGGCCTCTCCCATTGTGGAGCACAGGCTCCGGACGCGCAGGCTCAGCGGTCATGGCTCACGGGCCTAGCCGCTCCGCAGCATGTAGGATCTTCCTGGACTGGGGCACGAACCCGTGTCCCCTGCATTGGCAGGCGAACTCTCAACCACTGCGCCACCAGGGAAGCCCAGCAAATACCCTCTTAACAGCTTACTTTTGTACATGTGAAAAAATTTCCCTGCAATGCTAAACATCTTCCCTGGGACTTCACTTTATTTTTTGGGAGGGAGGATTGTTTTTTTGATGTGGACCATTTTTAAATTCTTTATTGAATTTGTTACAATATTACTTCTGTTTTATGTTTTGGTTGTTTGGCTGCAAGGCATGTGGGATCTTAGCTCCCTGACCAGGGATCGAACCCACACCCCCTGCATTAGAAGGTGAAGTCTTAACCACTGGACTGCCAGGGAAGTCCCCCTGCGGCTTATTTCAATAGTTTAAATTCCCTCATAAAGCATCGGGGCATTCTCATTTCTTACCCACCTCTAAACTGTTGTCCATAATATTTAAATTTATTTCTAACAGCGTTCTGTTTCCTGGACTTGTACTGAAGTTGCCTCCCCACCTCCACACACAGAGCCAGTTTTCAAATTTTTATTTGTAATTTTTTTGTTGATTTTTATTCGTTTTTTCTATATTTGTCAGATGATAGGTGATAAAAGGATATTTAAATGCTTTCATTTGCATTCCTTAAATTATTAGTGAGTTAGAACATATTTTCTTGTGATTATTGGCCATTTCTTCATCTGTGAACTGTTTACAGTTCGTTTTGGTATTTTGTTGTAGGAGCTCTACATGCATTCACTGATCCATGGATTCGTGATTTCAATGCATTTTTACTGGGTGAATATTTTTTGCCAGACACTCCAGCGAAAAGCCATGACCCAGATCTCTTTTTGAGATCTAGATGCTTATATTTACTGAAAGTGTCCACTTGGAGAAAGAAAAGTATTAGTACCCATCCATACATGCATGACTTGTCAAGGAAAACATACTCAGTTCAAAACACTTATCCCAAAGCCTTGCATGGCCACAAAGTAAAAATGAGGAGAGAACTGCCTCAGGATTAGGATTTCTGTGATCTCTACACTTATGGCAATAGTCTTAGAAATTACATAATATTTCTGAGTTTGCCTTTTCTAATTTATAAAATGGAAACATTTATAGGTATATGAGACAGTTGTTCTGAGGAGCAAAAGAACAAACTATATCAGGTGTCATACACAGCATATGGTACACAGGGCACTCAATAGATGTTAGTTCCTCTCCTATCCCATACCCATTCTTCCTTTATAGGAGATTCCCTTGACGTAATCCAAATAGCATGACTGACCAGGGGGGAAGGGTGGAGGGAAGGGATAGTTAGGGAGTTTGGGATTGACAAATAGCATGACTGTATGATGATAATTGGAAGTGTTAAGCAGAAGGGAAATGTATAAGTTTCCATTATGTATTAACTTCTGTGTCCTATCTCTTTGCTGGAGTAACTTGTCAGTTAGTTTAGGAAGAAGGAAAACAATCACTGGATCAGCTCCATAGGGTTTGAAAAAGAAACCATCAAAACCATTACCTCATTTCACTTTATTCATATACTTTCGCATTCCACTTTTTATCTTCTGTATTAATTTTTCAAGAATAGTACGTGCAACATAACCCAAAAAGAGGAGGCTTTACAAAGGAACAATGCAATAGGACACTGGGGCCAGGCACATCATCCAGCTTTGGGTAAGTCATTTCCCTTGTGCTCGTTGTTTCTTGGATAAAATCTCTCAGATATAGAGGTGAATGAGATCCCATTTAGGAAAGAGCCTTTCCATTTAAGACTGTAGTTGGGAAGGAAGAAGCAGTGATTTCCAAGTAATAACTTTCCAGTCTTCACTACAGCTCTTATCACACTCTGTATCAGATGAACTCAATAAGTCCTTGTACTATTTCATAATTGAATGACCATTTGTGCAAGGTCATAGGATGGTTGGAACTTAAAACTTGCAAAAAGCAGGACTCTTGACCTCAGGAAACCATGGAGAACTCAGCTTTCCTGAATGTGTGCTACTTTTTAATCTCATATACTTCCCACAACATTCCTGGGAGGTAGAGAATATGATTTCGACACCATTTTGTAGCTGGTGATATGATGATGTACAGAGATTAGGTAACCTGGTTGGGGGTCATCCTGCTACTAAGAGGAAAAGCAGAGACCAGCACCTTACATGTCCAAACACAGACTTCATGATGCTCAGCCACACATCACACCAAAGTCAAGTAAATTTTGCTTTCCTGCTGACCTGTGTCACCTTTATAATCTGTATCTTCATTTCTGATTCCAGGATGCTAGGTCTGCCTATGTTTTTACAAGTCAGCAAACCTGATTCGACCTCAATTTCCTATTCTGTAAAAACAGGGGAGTGTGAAAAGAACACAAGGAAAATTTTGGAGGTGATGTTTATGTTTAGAACATTGGTTGTAGTGATTGTATTATGGGTGTATGCATACGTCCAAATTCAAGAAGATGTATACATTGAACATGTGTAATTTTTTGGTATATCAATTATACCTCAATAAAGCTAAAACAAACAAACAAGGGAGTATGTTTGAACCGTTATTTTGAAAGCAGAGTCCCCAGACAACCTATGTCATAAGGAATATGCACTCTCTAATAGAGGGACAGTTGTCATGCTGAGGATTAATACTGGGAGGAGCAGGCCCCAAATACATACAGACTGGAAGTGCACAGACTCTTTAATGCACATTGACAAATCAACCCGGAAAGACGTACTGACTGATGCCCCCACCAGCGATATCAGAATGTGTAGGCTTCCCCACATGCTCACCCACTGGAAATCCTCAATAGTTTATTGTTATACTTTCCGATGTGATAAGTGGAAAATCTGTTGTCATCATATTTAACTAGATACCAAAGTTATTTAAAATAAAAGCTTTCCTCCTATACAAAAGACTCTGTTAATAATAATTTTCATTATTTTTTTAATGCAAATGGGTCTAGTTACATAGGCAGCCTAACAATGAGCGACAGCCCCATAAGCCTGCAGGTTCTCCTAACGCCACTGCCTGCTTCTAAGCTCCAGTGTGTGTGTGTGTGTGTGTGTGTGTGTGTGTGTGTGTATGTATGTATGTGTGTGGACTCTGGGGGCTCCTAATGATAGTGTGTATGCCTAGAAGGTAAAAAATATCTCTGTTATATATGTTGAATTCAAGTTTAGAGAGGTGCCAGATCTATACTTTCTTAAATCTTTCCAAATGGCACAAGAGCTAGACCACAACATGCTTCTGAGCAGACAGTAGTCCCGTTCCCCCAGATGGAAGGCAAGCCCATCTGAACTCACCTGCTCAGGTCAGGGATGGATCCCTCCAGGACATAAGGTGTGGCAGTTTGCCTAAATGTGCTTCTGAACACTGAAGTTGAGGACTCTCGTCTTGCAGCCGTCAGTTGCAGAGTCCTAAGAAGCTGCATCCTCTTAGCCAACCACCACCACGGGTTCAATCATCTGCATGAGGAGCTCTACACTTGGAGATAAAAGTCTGTGAATTCCTAGCACATTTTTGACAAATCCTGCATCTATCTATCCATCCACTCATACAGTTAACAGGCATTAAGATCAAACTCCACACCATCCCTTTGGTTAAGTTTTAGGCTTCTCCAGATGGAAACTAGGAGGTAAAATGTGGAAAGGCTGGTGTGGTAAATTAAGATGTTAAATCTAAAAAGAGATGGCTCCTTCCCATTAAGATTTCAACCTGCTCAAGTCCCTTATAATTGATGATTTGAAAACATAATTTAATGCCCCTCTTCACATCTCTAGTTACTGTCCCCTTTACATATATTCTTCCCTTTGTACCAAAGTTCTACAAAGAATTCTTGATACGCAACTCACATCTCCCTGCATCTGCCCTCTGACTCAGACTTCATCCCTTATCTAACGGGGCTGTGTTCTCCCACACTTCCACTGAAATTTACCTTGACAATGTCAACATCTACCTCTTTGTCAAATTTATAGAACATGAGTGTTGAAATGAAGGTTCAAATGGAGACAAATAAGTATTTCTCCAGGAGGTATTTCTGTCCCCAGGACAGAATTCATTTGCTTGTATATAGATACAAGGATACAAGGATTATGTTGTAATGCTACCAGTTGCTAAAAAGCTCAAATTGTAAAATACCTTCCATAGAATCAGTCAGACAATTTGAAGGCTGTGCTTTAGACATTGGACTTTCAAATGAAGTATACATTTTCCCTTACATCCCATATTTTTGCTTCATTGAAAAGGATTTTGCAAATAAATTTAAGGCATGTTAGCAATAATTTTTATGGTCATTTAAATAAACTGTCTTACGTGTTTTTATTTCTTTCTTAACGGATTTCCGAGTATGCAATGAAATCATCTAAAATGATGTCTCACACTCTGCCATGGTTAAATATATTGCCTAAAGTATTGTCTAATACACCACAATTAGACAATATACTAGTGTTGAAATATAATGGTGGTGGTAACTCTTTGGCAGGTTCCTGACTCAAGTCAAAATACTTGTACTGCATCACAGAAATCACATCTTTAGGATGTATCCATTCAGTAAAATAACACAAACTTTATAATAAAAATATACATGAATCCATACTAATATAAATAAATGAATTAATAAAGAAGTGGGAGAGGAGATAAATTTTCTTTATTGAACAATTCAAAATAATATATATAGATACCTTCCCTCCATGAGGTGAACCTTCCCCCTTCCACCTCTGAGGGCAGGGCTGACTTAGTGATTCACTTCTAAAGAATTGAGTAGGTGAATGGAAAACAGTTACTGTACACTGGAGAAACTCGACAGCATCTTAACCCAGTGATGAAGGTCAGCCTTTCCAGTGACCCAGTGGTGTCACATGGGTACCATGTCCTCTCAGATATGATGTGATGAGAAGGGCACTTCAACTCCTTGGTATTTTTTCTCAAAACCCACAACCAGTCTAATCACAAGAAGATAACAAAGTGTGCCTGTACTCTTCAAGACTGTCAGAGTCATGAAAACGGTCTGGCAGTTCGTCAAACAGTTAAACAGAGTTACCATATGACCCAGAAGTTCCATGCCTAGGTACACAGCCAAGAGAAAATATGACAATTTGTCTACATAAAAATTAATATAGGATGGTAAATAGGATTGTTTCCTTAATTTCTCTTTCTGATACTTTGTTGTTAGTGTATAGAAATGCAAACAATTTCTGTATATTAATTTTGTATCCAGCAACTTTATTGAATTCATTGATGAGCTTTAGTAGTTTCCTGATGGCATCTTTAGGATTTTCTATGTATAGTATTATATCATCTGCAAACAGTGACAGTTTTATTTCTTCCTTTCCAGTTTGGATTCCTTTTATTTCTTTTTCATCTCTGATTGCTGTGGCTAGGACTTCCAAAACTTTGTTGAATAAAAGTGGCGTGAGTGGGCATCCTGGTCTTTTCCTGATCTTAGAAGAAATGCTTTCAGCTTTTCACCATTGAGTATGATGTTAGCTGTGAGTTTGTCATATATGGCCTTTATTATGTAGAGTTATGTTCCCTCTATGCCTGCTTTCTGGAGAGGTTTTATCATAAATGGGTGTTGAATTTTATCAAAAGTTTTTTCTGCACGTACTGAGATGACCATATGGTTTTGATTCTTCAATTTGTTAATGTGGTGTGTCACACTGATTGATCTGCGGCTATTGAAAAATCCTTGCATCCCTGGGATAAATCCCATTTGATCATGGTGTATGATCCTTTTAAAGTATTGGATCCAGTTTGCTAGCATTTTGTTAAGGATTTTTGCATCTCTGTTCATCAGTGATATTGACCTTTAATTTTCTTTTTTTTTGTGTGTGTGTGGTATCTTTTTTTAAACATCTTTATTGTAGTATAATTGCTTTACAATGTTGTGTTAGTTTCTGCTGTATAACAAAATGAATCAGCTATACATATATATATATATCCCCATATCTCCTCCCTCTTGCATCAATATCACAGGATATTGATTATTAGTTCCCTATGATATACAGTAGGACCTCATTGTCCAGTAGGACCTACTGTCCCATCTTATATATAATAGTTTGCAGCTGCTAATCCCAAACTCGCAACCTTCCCTCCCCACCACCCGTTGGCAACCACAGGTCTGTTCTCTGTGTCTGTGAGTCTGTTTCTGTTTTGTAGATATGTTCATTTGTGTCATGTTTTAGATTTCACATATAAGTGATATCATATGGCATTTGTCTTTCTCTTTCTGACTTACTTTGCTTAGTATGATAATCTCTAGGTCCATCCATGTTGCCACAAATGGCATTATTTCATTCTTTTTTATGGCTGAGTAGTATTCCATTGTATATGTACCATATCTTCTTTATCCATTCATCTGTTGATGGACATTTAGGTTGTTTCCATGTCTTGGCTATTGTAAATAGTGCTGCAGTGAACATTGGGGTGCATGTATCTTTTCAAATTAGAGTTTTGTCTGGCTATATGCCCAGGAGTGGGATTGTTGGATCATATGGCAACTCTATTTTTAGTTTTTTGAGGAACCTCCATACTGTTTTCCATAGTGGTTGCACCAATTTACATTCCTACCAACAGTGTAGGAGGGTTCCCTTTTCTCCACACCCTCTTCAGCATTTATTATTTGTACTACCATTTCTTTGATACACAATTATCCACTCTTTCATTCACTAATAACTAAATATATATTGAGCTCAAAACCCATACTATTCCATTAGAGGCATCTCATTAACTCTAAAGTGGAGATAAGAGGGAAATATGGGAAAATTCAATGGTTAAATCTGAGATGATATGGCTCCTGCATATTAACTTTGAAACTTTCTAGGAACTGAAGATTTTAAAAGAATCCTTCCTTGGGACCCTCATCCCCATGCAGCCACAAGCCTTTCTGTCTCCATCTCTGTCCCTGTCTCTATCTCTCTTGCTCTCTCTTTTCCTCTTTAAAATCAAACTTCCAGAAAGAGTTTTCTGCATTCCTTATTAACATTAGAAAGTTTTCTGCTTTCCCTGTAAACATTCCTCATTCCCACTGTCTCCTTATCTCACTGTAGATCAATTCTGCCCCCATGATTACAATCAACATGCTCATGTTGTTGATACAATGAACAACACCAAGGTCACAAGCTACTTTTTGTCACTAAGTCCAGATATTTTATATAAATATATTAATATATGAATACTACTACTTTTAATGATGCCCAAAATAAGTGTGCTTGTATAGACTGCTCCTGTCACTTAACAAATCTTTGACAATTTCGCAAGCTCTGGAGCAGGAGGTGCTGGGTACAAATCCAAGCCTTCCTGCTCCCTAACTGTGCAGTCCTGGGCCAAGTCCTTGTTCTCCCTGTTCCTCAGTTTTTCATCTATAAAATGAGGATTGGTGGGACTTCCCTGGTGGTCCAGTGGTTAAGACTTTGCCTTCCAATGCAGGGGATATCGATTCGATCCCTGGTCGGGGAGCTAAGATTCCACATGCCTCGTGGCCAAAAAATCAAAACATAAAACAGAAGCAGTATTGTAACAAATTCAATAAAGACTTTAAAAATGGTCCACATCAAAAAAATCTTTAAAAAAAATGGGGATTAGGAACAATATAATCAATACATAAAAATCAATAGCACCTAAAAGAAATTTAGTCATATTAATCTTTAAAATATATCTTTTTTGGCATTACTGTCCCCATAGACATGAAAAAATAGGATACAGTCTGATGTTTATTCAATGACATTTGGGCTATGTAGTTAGTGAGTGTATTAGTTTCCTTAGGGCTGCTGTAACTAATTATGTACCAGGAACTTCGTGGCTTAGAACAACAAAAACTCATTATCTCATAGTTTTAGAGACCAGAAATCTGAAATCAAGGTGTTGGCAGGGCCAAGCTTCCTCTGAAGCTTCCAGAAGAGAATTCTTCTTTTCTTCTTCCAGCTTCTGGTGGCTCCTGGCTTCCCTTGGTTTGTGGCAGCATAACTCCAGTCTCTGCCTCTCTCTTCACATGGCCTTCTTCCCTGTGTGTGTGAAATCTCCCTCCTTTCTCTTATAAGGACATTAGTCATTGGGTTTAGGGACCATCCTAAATCCAATCATCTCTCGAGATCTTTAACTTATTTATATCTGCAGAGACCCTATTTCCAACTAAGGTGTGGGGGTATTATGATTTGGAAATATTTGGGGGCACACAATTCAACCCACTACAGTGAGATAAGTTACAAAATTAAATGTAAGATGAGATCTTATGCTTTGTATGTAAATATATAAATGTATGCATACATGTATAAATATATAATACCTGCATAAGAATAATTCTGGAGGAATATAATGCAGATGAAAACATTAGAAGAGCTTTTCTTTCGGTGGTGGGCTTTGAGGTATTATTATTTTGTTTACCTTTCTATATCACCTATTTTTAACTATAATAAATACCTATTGCTCTTGCAATTACATAAAATATTAAAATGGCTGGAGAAACATAAGCATTTTCTGCCCCAAGCACAGGAAAAACCATTCACTTCAGAATAGGAACATCCCAGAGACACAGGAAGGGAGCAAGATCTGGAGGAGCCCCTTCCACAATGTAACAGGACACAGGTCCTCAAATTCCAAACCACACTGATTAAAATCAATATTTTAAACTTTTGCCTAGTTAACTGAGAACAAAACCATGGGACCTTAATTAGTTTTATTTTGCTGTGCCCTGATGAACAGTAAGGTTGAGTGTCTCATCAGATGAGAAGCGCTAGTGTACACTAGTTAGATGTGGGGTTCAGCTGCCACACAGAATCGGTTCATATCCTTAGTCTTGTGACTGGCTAGCACTGCCATCACTGTGCCTCAGTTCCCTGATGGTTAGTCAGGCAACAGGAGCTCCTCCTCATAGGTTGTGATGAGGATTAAATGAGCAAGTACAGGTTTAGCACTTACCACAGTGTGGGGAACTGAGGGAGTCAGCAGTTATAATTAAAATTCTTAAGATTATCATACCTAAATTCGCCATTAGTGTTTCTACTGCCATTTTTATTATTATGTGCATTTATATTGATTGGCATGAATTGACCTTCATAATATATTTATATTAAAAAGGCATTTTACAAAAGTTTACGGATATTATCTCATTTACATTCTTAAATACAGTAACATTTGCAAAGTAAAATTTCTGAGAAAATATATGAAGAAATGGTAACAGTGCTTATTCATAAGTAGTAGACTTTAAGGGTTTCAAACAATTTTTCCCGTCTCCTGCACTTTCTATTTTTATTTACAACAAAAGTGTCTTAGTTTGGGAAGTGAAAAAAAAAAAGTCCAGCCCAGGAAACGGGTCAGCGTTAGAATGAGGAACATCCAAAAGCCAAGGGAATTAGGTAATAGCATGGTTCCAGAAGTAGTTCATGAATATACCACATGACAGTCCCAACTGGGCAGCTTCAGGGACATAACAGATGCCTAGCGGAGGGGCAAGTATGTCTCTCAAATAAACCTTACATTCAGCAGTCAGACAATGTCTCCACTTCCCAGGATTTTAGTGAAGGTCAAGAGATGAAAGTAAATTTCACAACATGCTTCTTTCTGTCCCCTCCAAATAAAGCCCCTTGAATTGAAAACATGTTCATCAGTTTTGCCACCCAGTTAGCAAAGCAGTGAGTGCCACAGGGGAGGGAAAGGGCGAGGAACTGTATGAGATCAACCAGCACTCGGCCCCACAGTTTCCAGAAGGGAGAATTCAGGGTAAGTTTAGTCACAGGATCATTCAGGTAAGTCGCCAGGAACAATCAACACAGGTGAATGAAAACACCTTTGAAGTACTTCCTTGTGCAAATAAAAATAATAAAAGGAAAGGAAAATATACATATGCCCAACACTTGTTATACAAATTCAGCTCAAGTTCTAAACAGCCTGCATCCCTAAACCAACTGAGGGATCTGGGTGTTAACCTGGACACAGGAAAACTAACTCCCTGCAATCAGTCTTCTTTCATCCAGTTGGCTCATATTAGGTTCTAGATGTACAGGCCTAGATAAGCAATAGTGTGAATGAAAGACATAAAATTAGGCCTGGACAAAGGGAAGAAGTTTCATGTTCAGGAGACACTGCGTCATTGTTTTGGGCTACCTGGCACCTGGGAACTCTAAGATTTTGACACAGCGGATAAAAAAGTGACTGAAAATAGTATGTGGTGGATAATAATATTCTATTGGTGCCACCTACAGCATACAAAGTGAGACAATGGGTGTGTCCATTTTAGAAACTCTAGAAAGAGAATTCACATGGCAAGGAAGCATAAATGACAGGTCACACTGTTGAGAGGTGAACGTGGATTTGTTCTCCTTATGTTTCTTCCTTTCTCCTTTTCCATTAGGTTCAGGCATCTATGAGTAAAACATGCAACAAAACGATACTATACTTCACTTGAGGAGAAAATGTAAAGAAAGATTTCAAGAGTAAAACCCCCCATATCTTGATAATGGTTACCTCTGGGAAATCATAGAAGGGGGCACCAGTGACTTTCACCTCTACATGTAATGTTTTATTTCTTAATGTGAGTATACTGAAGTCTGATATACTATCATACTATTTTCTTTTTTTTTAAAGAAGGTTTTTAAGAAATTTTTATTTATTTATTTTTAAATTTTTCTTACAGTTCTAGAGGCCAAGATCATGGTGCTAGCATGTTTGTTTCTGGTGTGGTGAGAGATCCCCAGTGTCTTTTTTTGTTTTGTTTTGTTTTGTTTTGGCTGCACTGCACAGCTTGTGGGATCTTAGTTCCCCGATCAGGGATTGAACCTGGGCCACAGAAGTGAAAGCGCAGAGTCCTAACCATTGGTCACCAGGGAATTCCCTGATATACTATTTTCTATACTATCTCTATGTCTGAAATATTTCCTACCAGCCACTGTTTTCATGAACTTTATTTTGTTATTTTTTTATCTTTTTGGCTGTGCCGCACAACATGCAGGATCTTAGTTCCCCAACCAGGGATCGAACCTGTGCCCCCTGCAGTGGAAGCACAGAGTCCTACTCACTGGACCACCTGGGAATTCCTCCATAAGCTTTACTTCTGATTTTGAAGATGATCCATACTAATTTAGAAAAAGTGAAAACTATAGCCAAACCCAGATATTAATAAACAATTTGCCATCTACCACTCATTAAGTTTTTAAAAATATATAATGTTTGTGCATTTCCTCCCTATATTAGATTTCTAGGGCTTTCATAACAAAATACCACAGACTGGGTGGCTTAAACAACAGAAATTTATTTTCTCAAAGTTCTGGAGGCTAGAAGCCCAAGGTAAAAGTTTCAGTAGGTTTGGTTTCTCCTGAGGCCTCTCTCCTTGGCTGACAGATGGCCACTTTCTCACTGTATCCTTACATGGTCATTCCCAGGTCTGTGTTTTCTGTGTCCTAATCTCCTCCTTTAAGGACACCAACTATATTGGTTTAGGGTCCTTCCATATGAACTTATTTTACCTTAATAACCTTTTTAAAGGCCATATCTCCTCAAACAGCCACATTCTGAGGTACTACGGGTTAGGATTTCAACATGAATTTTGGGGAGATACAATTCAGTCCATAACTCTCTCCTTATAGTCTCCATGTATGCATAAGTAATGCATAGACATTACATTTGGGTCTCATCTATCTGGAGACTCAACATTTGCTAAAGATCATGAAACCAGTAATTAAATGTGCCCAAGTTTTCCCCCCACTCTAGCCACTGGGATATGCAATGTTTTTCTGTGTTAGGGCTGAGACCAGACAGGGAAAATGACTACCCATGGTCCTGTAGGCAAAGACCAATCTGATATTTGGGACTCAAGTCTCCTGTTTTCAGTCTATTGTACAGCAGACCCATCCTTATACTCTGTTATTGTCCTTTCTCCTTTCTGGGGATCAATGGGAGGCTGCTCTTCCAATGTCAAAATGAAAGGTAAAAAGATCAGCACCCATCAAATAAAAAGTAATGATATCTGATAAGGGGTTAATATCCAAAATATTTACGCAACTCATACAACTCAACGGCAAAAAATCCCAAACGACCTGATTAAAAAAAAAGGATCTGAAAAGAAAATTTTCCAAAGAAGACATAGAGAGGGTAACAAGTACATGAAAAGTGCTTAGTGTCATTAATTATTAAGGAAATGCAAATCAAAACCACAATGATATATCACCTCACACCTGTCAGAATGGCGATTATCAAAAAGACAAGAAATAACAAGTACTGGCGAGGTGGGAGAAAAGGGAACTCTTGGGCACTGTTGATGGGAATGTTAATTGGTGCACATACTATGGAAAACATTATGGAAGTTCCTCCAAAAATTAAAAATAGAATTATCACATGTTCCAGCAATTCCACTTTCTTGGGATATTTATCCCAAGAAAATGAACACACTAACTCAAAAAGATATCTGCACCACCATGTTAACCTGCAGTATTATTTACAATATCCAAGACATAGAAACAATCTAAGTGTCCATCAATGGGTGAATGGATAAAGAAAATGTTTATATACAATGGAAAATTACTCAGCTTTAAAAAAGGACGAAATCTTGCCATTTGGGACAAAACTGATAGACCGTGAGAGCATCATGCTGAATGAAATAAATCAGATAGAGAAATACAGATACCATAAGAATTCTCTTATATATGCAATCTGAAAAACAAAAAATGAAAACAAAAAGCAAGCAAGCAAACAAACCTGAGCTCATGGATATAGAGAACAGATTGGTGGTTGCCTGAGGTTGGGAGTGGGGATGGGCGAAAAGGTTTAAGGGGGTCAAAAGGTACAAACTTTCAGTTGTAAAATAAGTAAGTCAGGAGATGTAATGTACAACATGAAGACTACAGTTAAAAATACTGTATTGCATATTTGAAAGTTGCTAAAGAGAATGGATCTTGAAAGTCCTTATCACAAGAAAAAAAATTGTAACTATGTAAGTTGATGGATGTTAACTAGACTTATGTTGTGATCATTTCACGATATATATATATATTTATATATATAAAAATATTGAATCATTATACTGTACATACACACACACAAAATAATGAGGGGATGATTTGCATCTTCCTCACCATAATTAGCTAACTCATCTACAAAGAAATGGCACAGAAGCTAATCCATCATATAAATATGTATACATTTCTTTTCCTGCTACAGCAAATCCCAGTGATCTCTATGAATTGTTCATGTGTAAGTCATCTCTTCTGTTGGGGGAGAAAACAGGAGAAACCATACATACAATTGTTGAAGTTTTACATTAGTATGTGTTAGATATCATCTATTGGTTTTTTTTGAAGTATAATTGATTTACATTATTATGTTAGTTTCAGGTGTACAGCAAAGTGATTCAGTTATATATATATATTTTTTCAGATTATTTTCTATTATAGGTTATTATAAGATACTGAATATAGTTCCCTGGCCTATACAGTAAAACCTTGTTGCTTATATATTTTATGTATATTAGTTTGTACCTGTTAATCCCATACTCCTAATTTACCCCTCCTCTCCCTCCCTTTCACCTTTGGTAACCATAAATTTGTTTTCTATATGTGTGAGTCTCTTTCTGTTTTGTATATAGATTGATTTGTAGTATTTTTTAGATTCCACATATAAGTGATATCATATAATATTTGTTTTTCTCTTTCTGACTTACATCACTTAGTATGATAATCTCTAGGTCCATCCATGTTGCTGCAAAAGGCAATATTTCATTTTATTTATGGCTGAGTAATACTTCATTGTATATATATACCACATCTTCTTAAATTAATCATCTGTTGAGGACACTTGGGTTCTTTTTTTAAAAATTTTTCTTATTGAACTATAGTTGATTTATAATGTTTCAGGTGTACAGCAAAGTGATTCAGTTATATATATATTCTTTTTCAGATTCTTTTCCATTATAGGTTATTACAAGGTATTGAATATAGTTCCCTGTGCTATACAGTAGGTCTTTGTTGTTTATCTATTTTATATATAGTAGTGTGTATCTGTATCTGTTAATGCCAAACTCCTACTTTCTTTCTCCCCCCGCTTCCCCTTTGGTAACCACCAGTCTGTTCTCTATGTCTGTGAGTCTGTTTCTGTTTCATAGATAAGTTCATTTGTGTCATATTTTAGATTCCACATATAAGTGATGTCATGTGATATTTGTCTTTGTCTGACTTCACTTACTATGATAAGCTCTAGATCACCCATGTTGCTGTAAATGGCGTTAATTTATTCTTCTTTATGGCTGAGTAGTATTCCATTGTATATATACCACATTTTTTAACACCTTTATTAGATTATAATTGCTTTACAATGGTGTGTTAGTTTCTGCTTTATAACAAAGTGAATCAGCTATGCATATACATATATCCCCATATCACCTCCCTCTTGCGTCTCCCTCCCACCCTCCCTATCCCACCCCACTAGGTGGTCACAGAGCACCGAGCTGATCTCCCTGTGCTATGCAGCTGCTTCCCACTAGCTATCGGTTTTACATTTGGTAGTGTATATATGTCCATGCCACTCTCTCACTTCGTCCCAGCTTACCCTTCCTCTTCCCCGTATCCTCAAGTCCATTCTCGTGTCTTTATTCCCGTCTTGCCCTTAGTTTCTTCATGACAAGAAGGAAATAAAAATAAAAACAAATAATAATAAAACAACAACAAAACAAACAAAATATTAAAAATAGTAATAATTTTATTTTCCTGGGGTCTCAGCTGTCAGTATCCTTGCCCCTACCATGAGTCACAGCCACCCTCCACCTCCCTACGAGGCCCTCCAAAACCTCTAGGTAGGTGTCTGGTCCCTCTGTGGGCACTGTGGGGGCAGCTCAGACTATGACCTGGCCCATCTCCTGTGTGTACTAGTCCCCAAAGCCCACAGCTGCTAGAACTAGACCGGTTTCAGTTTGGGGAACACTCATTGTGCATTCAGATATTCCATAGATGCAGGGTTTACCAAGCTGATCATGGGGATTTAATCTGTGGTTTGTGCAGCTTCATGGAAAGATTTTTGTTCCTCTTCCTTAATCACCCTGCCCCTGGGGCTCAGCTGTGGTTTTTGCCCCACCTCTGCCTGTGGGCTACCCACATTAGTCTGTTCCCGAGGCTGCCCTGGAGCACTCAGGTCTGCCCCGGCAAGGGCAGGGTGTGGAGATGGCACAACTGCCTGGGTTGCAGGGGCCCCGGTGGTGACAGCTGCGTGAGAAAGCCAGCGGCCACGTGTGCGAGAGATCCAGCCCTAGCGGGAGGCTTTCCTACTGCCTGGCAGCAGGTGTGAGAAGGCCAGCCCTGGTGGGGGCTTTTCCTAGCGCCTGGGGGTGGAGGGGTTGGTGCGTGGAGAGAGAGGCTGCAATGGTGGCTCCACCCCCTGCGTGTCATTCAACAGTGGAGCCTTGCTTCTATGGCAGTCTGGGTTTCCTCCACAATCATTCCCAGTTGTGGATTTCCTCCTTCTCATCCCCCCAGTCTGTCTCCTCACAGCCAACAGCAGTCCTCCCCACAGTTTGCTCTCCAATCCCCAGGTTCCAGCTCTCAGCCCCCATGTATTGTGGACACACATCCCAGTCTGGGGTGCACAGGGCTGTGGCACGGACCATCTGTGTAAGTCTCACTCCGTCCTGTCCGCCATAGACCGGCTGTTTCACCCTCCTCCAACAGCCTCAGATGCTCCCCCTTCTGTCCCAACTGATTTCCCCATTGGTGAGGGGGCTTCCTCGGATGCAGGAACCTCTCCTCTGCTTTAGCTCTCACCCCCTGTCCCAGCAGTGCACTCCCCTCTCATCACCCAACATATATGCTCTAGGGGTTCCCCCTAAGAGGGCTGTATGGGTCCTTTGTTGTGGTGGGCTGACTTTGTGGGTGGCCTGGTAGGCTTGGTTGGCCCTAGTCTGGTTGGTTGACAGGTCCTGCCTTGTACTGATGCTACTGGCTGCTGTTTAGCGGGGCCCGATCATGAGGTGGCTCATTGAGGAATCCTAGGGGGCCCCAGGGCTAGTGCTGGCTCACTGGTGGGTGGAGCCAGTGTCCCAAAGCCTCTGGGGCTATTGCTCACCCATTGGTAGGTGAACCTAGATCTTGGGGTTAGTGCCACACTAGTGGCAGGCAGAGCTGGTTTCTGGAGTCTGGCTGCAGGGCCCAGGGATCCCAGAACTTGTTTCAGATCATTGATGGGGGAGGGTGGTTCCTGACACAGTTGGTTATGGGGTCCGGGGTGTCCTGAAGGTTGCGTAGGCCTGCTAGCATGCAGGGTCAGGGCCCAGCTGGTACTAGGGTAGGGTCTTGCCTGCATGGTGGGATTGTAGTTTTCTTACTTCTGCTGTCTACCCCCTGGTGGTTGAGGATGGTCTAGAGGCTTGTGTAGGCTTCCTGGTGGGAGGGCCTGATGCCTGTCCACTGCTCAGTGGAGCTTGATCCTGGCACTCTGGTGGGCTAGGCTGTGTCTAGGGGTGTGTCCAGAGGTGGCTATGGGCTCTTTATCCTTTAGGCAGCCTGTCTGCTGATGGATGGCGCTGTGTCCCCACCCAGTTGGATATTTGGCCTGAGGTGTCCCTGCACTGGAGCCTATAGGCTGTTGGTTGGCACCAGGTCTTGGAACTAATGAGCCAATATGTCAGCTGCCAGGAGTGTTCACAGGGTTGAATATTCCCCAGTATGTCTGACACCATGTCCATGTCCATGTCCCCAGGGTGAGCCACAGCCACTCCCCACCCCCACACCTCTACAGGAGACTCTCCAAGCCCAGCAGGTAGTTCTGGCCTAGGCTCCTATCAAATCAATGCCTTTGTCCTGGTCCTGGCACATGTGAGGTTGTGTGCGCCCTTTAAGAGTGAAACCTCTATTTCTGCCAGCCCTGTGGGTCTCCTGCAATTAGGTCCCATTGGCTTACAAAGACAAATTCTGGGGGCTTGTCTTCCTGGTGCCAGACCCACGGGATGGGGAGCCAGACGTGGGGCTCAGAACTCTCACTCCTGTGGGAGAACCTCTGCAATATAATTATTCTCCAGTTTGTGGGTCGCCCACCCATGGGGTATGGGATTTGATTATATTGTGAATACGCCCCTCCTACCCATCTTGTTGTGGTTCCTTATGTCTTTAGTTGTAGAAGATCTTTTCTGGTAGCTTCCATTTTTTTTTTTCATTGATGTTTTTTCTGCAGATAGTTGTGATTTTGGTGTGCTTATAAGAGGAGGTGAGCTCAGGGTCTTTCTACTCCACCATCTTGGGTGCTCTCTTCCACCCTGGGTTGTTTCTATGTCTTGCCTATTGTAAATAATGAACAATGTACTATGAACATTGGGGTACATGTATCTTTTTGAATTAGTATTTTCTTTTTTCTGGATATATATCTAGGAGTAGAATTGCTGTATCATATAGTAGTTCTATTTTTAGTTTTTTAAGGAACTTCCATATTATCGACCATAGTGGCTACACCAATTTATATTCCCACCAACAGTGTATGAGGGTTCCCTTTTCTTATTGGTTTGTTAATTTCTCCTCACAACAGACCTGCGAGGTAGGTATCAATGTACCATTTTATAGATGACCCACTATAGCGTCACACACATCTACTTAGAGGCTTTTGTGTAATCCCACTGCTCCTTGAAGAATTTATGTGTATAAAAAGAATGAAAAGGGCTTCCCTGGTGGCACAGTGGTTGAGAGTCCGCCTGCCGATGCAGGGGACACAGGTTCGTGCCCCGGTCCAGGAAGATCCCACATGCCGCGGAGCGGCTAGGCCCGTGAGCCATGGCCGCTGAGCCTGCACGTCTGGAGCCTGTGATCCGCAACGGGAGAGGCGACAACAGTGAGAGGCCTGCGTACCGCAAAAACAAACAAACAAACAAAAAAACAGTGAAAGGACATATAGGTAGCTTTCATTTCCTGTTTACTCCTGCATCTACATCTCATTTCTCTATTAAATGTGAATTAGGTGTCTACTGTGTACCAGGCATGGTCAGTCCAATTCCACATCTGCATCCCATACCTTCCCCCTCCTGATCAGTAGACCTGGGTAACTAGAGACATCCACAGGCAGCAAGGTGGATGTTAGTGTGCATGCCATAGGGTGGTGAGGTATGACCTCAAAGGGACTCCATTCCAAACAAGTTTAGTTCAGGCTTCACCCTGAGTCCTGGAAATCTGGCATCTAAACAGGAAATAATGCAGTTGAGAGAGGAGAGGTTGTACTTGGGAAACCGAGGCAACTCGTAACCCACAGCTTTGTTCTTTTGAAGAGCCCTAAGAGGCTACTACTTTCTCCTGACAAGATTTCCCTCCCAGAAGGACAGTGAATGTCAAGGTAATAACACTGTGTGGTTTTAGTCTTGGTTCTGTCATGGGTGCGAGCTAGAGCGTTACTTTCTCTTAGCTCTTGGCCAGGTTGCATGATAGATTTCGAGAGTGATTTTGTGTCTGTCTTATCCCTAGGAGGGTGGTCCCTCCCATTTAGTTATCTGAGGGGTCCATCAGAGGTGACATGGAATTTCTGCTTCATTTAGGACCTTGTCTCCCAGTGGTGGGGGCCTGGACCCAGATCCACAGGAGACAGAAAGCATAGAGACCAAGTTCTCAAAGACAAGCCCAGACCGGGACCCTGATCTGCACATCTAAGTCTCCTGATTTAGTGGATAGTTTTCACAGATTTCTCACAATATGGACCTCCCCTCTGGGTTGCTCTTATGCCTGACATGTCCACCAACAGAGGGCTGGATGATCACCTATGGTCCATCTACACCTGGTGGATTATGTGGTTATAGAAGCAATGAGGACTCCCTCTCTGTACTGCTACAGAGTCATCTCCAGGATATATATATATATATATATATATATATATATTTTTTTTTTTTTTTTTTTTTTTTTTTTTCGGTACGCAGGCGTCTCACTGCTGTGGCATCTCCCTTTGCGGAGCACAGGCTCCGGACGCGCAGGCTCAGTGGCCATGGCTCACGGGCCCAGCAGCTCCGCGGCATGTGGGAACTTCCCAGACTGGGGCACGAACCCGTGTCCCCTGCATCGGCAAGCGGACTCTCAACCACTGCGCCACCAGGGAAGCCCTCCAGGATATATTGTTCAGTGAAAAACCAAGGTGCGCAAAATTGTGTAGATCTGCTGCTGTCTAATACAGTAGCCACTAGCCGTACTTAACTATTTAAAATTTAATTAGATTAAATTAAATAATTTAAAAATTAGTTCCTCAGTCACAGTAGACACATTTTAGGTGCTCAGCTTCTTAGGTAGCCAGTGGCTACTGTGTGGGACACACAGATACACAGCATTTTCATTTCTGCAGAAATTTCTTTTGCACGGCACTGGAGTAGAATATGCCACCTTTTATGTATGAAAAGGGGAGAAAACTAATATACATGTTATAATTGATAATATTTTTTGGAAAGGTTAAAACAAAACTGATATGAATGATTTCTTATAGGTGACAGAAGAGCAGCCCAGGATGGAAGGACATGATATATAGTCTCATAACAAATATAATACATATTTACCAGCTCCATGCACTTAAAGGACAAGAAACATGACCAACCCAGTAGCAATGAGCAACTCTTGTCCCAGACTGAATGTTATAAAAACATTTCCCACTAAAAGGAACCAGGCTTCCTTAGAGAAATGGCTGATACTAGGTCTGGATAGGGATTGTACCAGATGAGTCTAGACCAGATTCCATTACCAGAAAGTATGTCAAGGACACAAAAGACACAAAAGATGGGGGTTACAGAGACTGAGGAAGGAAAAATTTGAACACCAAAAACATTAATGACTGCAATGTATTAAAACATGAAATATATGAACATCTATGAAAGAACAAATAAAACCAACTCTCTGTTCACCTTTGGAGGATCCCAGGGAAACAAATCACTATTTTTGAAAGTGGAAATACTGTAAAAGAATTAAACATTCATCCTTCCCTTCTTTGTGGACCAGACCTCAGGGTAACCTTGTAGTTAAGGAGGGGAAGTTTGTTTTATAGAAGAATTCTAGCTAATAAATTATAAAATTAAAACATCATCCTTTACAACCACTAATGAAACGTAGATCTAGGCCATAATCTTTAAGGGGCTACAAAAGCCATGAGTTAAAAGGCAGATGGGAAATTTCATAATGGGTGGACCAGGCTGATAACACTTGGACCCAGTGATCAGTCTCAAGGGCACAGGAGGAGAGACAGCCTGACATGATGAGGCTCCTGATGTAGGGCTATAGGAAGTACAACACCACTTCTCAGGTACTCTTTCCACAAATCTGAATCCAAGCAAGCCTCTATATGTACAGTAATTACCAATTTAAAGGAAATAGGATGGGCCAGAGGAACAGAGCAAACAGCACAATAGAGATACAATCAGCATAATTCAGAATGCAAACTTTCACATGAAAAAGATCCAGCTGAAGTAAATAAATGGAGATAAAAAAAGAAGAGGGTATTTGGATGTAAAGAGACTTAAGATTTTAGAGAAATTAAACTTTAAACCACATAATATTCCACCACGTGCCTACAAGAACAAAAAAAATGAGAAAGATGGAAAATAGCAAGTGTTGGCAAGGATATGGAGCAGAAGAACTCTCACACACTGCTGGTTGGAATATTGATGGGAATCAATCACTGTGAGAAACCATCTGACAGGATCTACTGAGCTCAACATACAAAAACCCTATGACTTAGAAAAGCCATTCTTAGGTACAGGCCCAAGAGAAAGGAAATTAAATGTCCATTCAAAAGGTATATACAAGATCATTCATAGGAACATTATTCATAATTAGTCAAAGCTGTAAAAAACCCAAATCCTCATAATGGATGGATATATTACAAAACATCCACATGATGTAATACTGTATACCAATGAGAATGAACAATCTACAGCTGTGGACAACAGTGATATAAAACACACATTATGTTCAGGAAAGGAGCCATACTGAAGAGTACATGCTGCATGATTCCAATAATTTTTCTTCTAATCTACCAGAAGAGTTTAGGGAAGGAGAGGAAAATTAATACCTCACTTCCTTTTATTTGAAGGTACTTAGTGTCTTCTTATATAACCTGCTGGTTAACCTCAGAGAAGCATGTATCCTCTGAGCCCTTGAAAAGTGATTCACTACACATAGGAACATAGGCTAGTGCCATGTATAATGGACAGAAGACTGGGTAGTAGACAGGAGACACAGCTGGCCCAAGGGCCAGACCTAACCCACTAACTCTAGGTGACCTTGAGTAAGTCACCACACGTCTTCGGCCCTCACCTATCAAAGGGGGTCAGACCATCCCTGATGCCCAAGAAGGGAGGCCTCAGGCACAGAGCAATGAGATCCCATCTGAAAAGCACTCTGAGTTCATGACAAAAAGAATTCACCAGGGGAGTCCAAGACAATTTTTTAATGAGAAAATAATGCATAGAAATTGTAACAGTTAATACCTTTTTGCTTTATAATTCTTATCTTTTCATTTTTCTTAAATAAATACCCCCGTGTGTGGGAAAATGCCTACTGATACATAGTTTCCACTAAAAGAGATAGGGCCCTAACTTAACATCACTGTCCATGGGCTGACGCAGCTCAGCAAATGTCTCTTGCATCTTCCTAGGTGTACCATTTAGAAGTGAGGGCTCTGAAGACAGATAGGTCCAAACCCTATTTCTGCCACTTACAAACTGTGTGAGTTTGAATACTTTTACTTCACTTTACAGTCACTTAAATTGTCTCATCCACAAAACACAGTTATACAATACAGTACTGACCATAGAAGGAAAAAGGTTAGAAGAAAAATCTTGCCTAGTGTTTTGGTTTTTACAAGGATGAATGGTCAGGAATCACATCATTTAAAAATTCTACTATATAAGATATTGATGAAGAAAATTGAAGACAATACAAATAAATGGAAAGATATTCCATGTTCATGGATTGAAAGAATATTGTTAAAATGTCCACACTACCCAAGGCAATCTACAGATTCAATGCAGTCCCTATCAAAATACTGTAGCATTTTTCACAGACCTAAAACAAATAATTTTAAAATTTGTATGGAAACACAAAAGACCCTGAATAGCCAAAACAATCTTGAGAAAGAAGAATGGAGCTAGAGGAATCACACTTCCTGAGTTCAGACTATACCACAAAGCTACAGTAAATGAAAACAGTATGGTACTGGCACAAATACAGACACAAAGATCAACAAAACAGAATAGAGAGCCTAGAAATAAACTCATGCACCTATGGTCAATAACCTATGACAAAGGAGGCAAGAATATACATTGGAGAAAAGACAGCCACGTGAGACAGAAGAAAAGGGATAACACCATGTGACGATGTAGGCAGAGGTTGGAGTTACACAGAACCAAGCTAAGAAATGCAAAAATTGCCAGCAAACCACCAGAAGCTACAAAGAAGTGCACATAGATTCCCCAACTGGTTTCAGAGGAAGCACGGTCCTGGTAATACCTTGATTTCAGACTTCTTGCCTCCAGAACTGTGAGACAATACATGTCTATTCTTTAAGCCACTCAGCTTGTGGTACTTTGTCATGGCAGCCTTAGGAAACTATTGCAGTCTGTCCCATATAAAACACTGAGTATTACTGAAAAGAAAGAATTGTTCCCTTTTTGACCCACTGAGAGGAGACACAGATATTTAAAGCCAAGTTGCAGATAAAATTGACACCAAAGATAGACATTAAAAGATTCAAAATTATATACATACTACTATATATACAAATAGATAACTAATAAGGACCTACCGTGTAGCACAGGGAACTCTACTCAATACTCTGTAATGGCCTATATGGGAAAAGAATCTAAAAAAGAGTGGGTATATGTATAACTGATTCAGTTTGCTGTACACCGGAAACTAACACAGCACTGTAAATCAACTATACTCCAAAAAAATTTTTTTTACAAAAGGATTCAAAATTGTAAGAACACCTTCTTGCAGGGACTTCCCTGGCAGTCCAGTGGTTAAGACTCCGTGCTTCCACTGCAGGTGGCATGGGTTCAATCCTTGGTCAGGGAACTAAGATCCCACATGCCATGTGGCATGGCCAAAAGAAAAAGAAAAAAAAAAAGAACATCTTCTTGCAAATTCACAGTAGTGCCTTTCAAACTTGGATGATACCACAACCAACAGGAAAAATTGTTCCAACATGTAGACTCCTCTGAATGCACCTCTCTCTTTTGGATTCAGCAGACCTAGAGTGAGCCCAGGAATCTGATATTTTAACAAGTACCCTCTGATGATTTTGATGAGGTAGTTCATGGACCACTTGGAAAAATCCTGACTTAAACATGGCGATGTTTGATTAACATTAATTTAATGCCTACCATGCAGAGTTCTATGATATCCACAGTGTGTCTGTTAATGTAATTACTGGAAAGTGCACTGGTTCTTCAACTCACCTACAACCACAGATTGCTTTCCCACATGGGATCACACTTAAATCCACAATATTCCTGGGTGGTTGGGAGCACTGGGTACTGTTAGCCTGTTGTATAGATGAGGCATGGGAAAAGGTAGTGAGTTACCTGAAGCGTCCCAATGACGGGGCCCGATCTCTTCACTCTTGCTCCAGGAACCCGTCTAGCAGATTCAACATCACACTTGGTTCTTCTCTATCGGCTCTTGTTTCTGGGGCTCAGTGTCCACATCCTTCTCTGATGTTCCACTGCAGGGAAGAGTAAGGGGAAAAGACAGCACATGGAATAGAGAGGAAAGTGAAAGGAAGGGAAAGCACATGAAATACAGGGGGCAGGAGTGAGGATGTACTTGCCTGTCCCCACTCAATTCACTGGAAGCTGTGAAGTGATGCTTTTCCTCTTCCCCAGCTCCATCACACAGCCCCCTCCACACACAGCGGTGACACTGAGGCTCTCACATCATGGACATGCGGGCTTATCCCTGCTGTGTTACATGTCTAAGTATTCTCTCTGGAGGTCATGCTATTATGGTAATGTCAGAGGCATCACACTAAACAGGATGAAGGAGGTAAAGTTGGAAAGGGAAGCTTAAATTTTTGAGGGACTACTAAATGCCACACAGTGTAGGTTGTTCTTTTCCACCTTTTTCTCTCTAAATCCTCAAGGTAACGCTCTGAAGTGGACATCATTACCTCCTTTTCACAGATTGGGATACACTAGGCTCAGAGAGCCCAGTACATGCTAAAGAATTCTAGAGAGGCGTTAAGTGGACACAGAAGCCAACTTGACGGGTTTAACACTGGCCAGTTCTGGGACAATTTAGCATCGAAATACTTAATTATAATGATAGATGGTAACTCTGAGGAAAATAGGAATCTGTGAGCCATACTCATAACATAAATATATGAGTAAATAAATAAGTGATGGGGTGAAGAGAAACTCCACCGTACATTTGAATGTCTATTAATCTAGAAGGGATGACAGAATTATAAAAGCAACACTTAACAACTAACATAGTCATGATGGATTCAGGTAAGAATCAGGAATGGATTTTCAGTCTGTACCAAATCCTATAGCAATCACTGAGTCACCATGGTAACCATGCTGACCAAGGAAAGCTGGGATAAAACAAATAGCAACCATCCTGATTTGTTTCCTAACGTGTGCCCAGAACTGAGCAGGACTGACATAACACACAGTAATTAACCTCAAATATTCCTCACAGTAAATATTCCTCACAGCTTCACCAATATACACACACATACACACACCCGCACATACATGTGTACCCACATTCATAATGCTCTCTCCCACTTTTTCTTACCACCCAATAACCCAAGAATTCATTGAGATGGATTTGCTTGAGGATAAAGAAGAAAACTCCACAATTCAATTCTAACTACACAGTAAAGTTGAAAGCTACTAAACTATTTCATTTTAGTGACTGATTTTCTGGAGATGACCTGTAGAATTTTCTCTCAGACATTTTCCTCCCTAGTTTAAACACATTGTCAGTAACATCTAACAGCTGATATGGAAATATAGGCATTAATATTGTGGTTATAAATTTTACGTGTCTAATTGACCAGGGTCACATTCTCCAGATTTTGATCACACATTATTCCGGATGTTTTTGTGAGAGTGTTTTGGGATGAGATGTTACTTTTTTTTAATTGTATGTTTTTTTGTTTTTTTGGTTTTTTTTTCTGGCTGCGCCGCTTATGGGATCTTAATTCCCCAACCAGGGATTGAACCCGGGCCCCAGCAGTGAAAACACTGAGTCCTAACCACTGGACCGCCAGGGAATTTCCAAGATGTTACATTTAAATATGTAGACTTTGAGTAAATCAGTTAGACCTCCATAATGTGGGTGGGCCTCATCTAATGAGTTGAAGGCCTGAATAGACCAAAGGGCTGATCTTCCCTAAGCAAGAGGGAATTCTGCCAGGAGACTGCCTTTGGACTTCATCTATAAGATTGACTCTTTGTGGCTGATCAGCAGACTGCCTTCAGATTCCAACTGTATGTAAGTCTTTCCTGAGTCTCCAGCCTGTTGGCCTTCCTCATCAGATTTTTGACGTGTCGAGCCTCCATAGTCTCATGAGTCAATTCTATAAAATAAATATCTATATATAAACATCCTATTGGTTCTGTTTCTCTGGTGAACCTTGACTAATACAGGTGTTAAGCATCAAGTATCTTTTCTGTCCTACAGTAAGCCTGTGCTTTCAGCCAAAAAGATTCCCCAGCAACATCTGGCTACTGAAAGTTCAGTGAAAATATAACACCTGGAAATTGTATAAAAAATACAACGGAGAAAAGACAGTCTGTTCAATAAGTGGTGCTGGAAAAACTGGACAGCTACATGTAAAAGAATATTCGAACATTCTCTAACACCATATACAAAAATCAACTCAAAATGGATTAAAGGCCTAAATGTAAGACTGGATACTATAAAATTCCTAGAGGAAAACATAGGTAGAACACTCTTTGTCATAAATCGCGGCAATATGTTTTTGGATTGGTCTCTTAAAGCAATGGGAAGAAAAGCAAAAATAAACAAATGGAATCTAATAAACTTAAAAGCTTTTGCACAGCAAAGGAAACCACAAACAAAACGAAAAGACAAAACCATAATTCAAAAAGAGTCATGTACCACAATGTTCATTGCAGCTCTATTTACGATAGCCAGGACATGGAAACAACCTAGTATGCTTTTTAAAAAAAGAAATTGACAGGTTTATTCTAAATGTCATGTGGAAACGCAAAGGACCTAGACTACGAAAACAACTCTGAAAAGAAGAACAACATTGGAGGATAAGCACTATCTTATTTCAAGACTCATTTTATTTATTATTTATTTTTTTTGCAAGTATTTTTTGTTTAATTTTTATTTTATATTGGAGTATAGTTGATTTACGATGTTGTGTTAGTTTCAGGTGGATAGCAGAGTGATTCAGTTATACATATATATATATTCATTCTTTTTCAGATTCTTTTCCCGTATAGGTTATTACAGAATATTGAGTAGAGTTCCCTATGCTATACAGTAGATCCTTGTTGATTACCTCTTTTATATATAGTAGTGTGTATGTTTTTTTCTTCTTCATTATAACTTTATTTTTTATTTAGTAGTGTGTATGTTAATCCCTAATTCCTAATTTACCAGCCCCCCACCTTTCCCCTTTGGTAACTGTTTGTTTTTGAAGTCTGTGAGTAAAGAGTCATTTTAAATCTACAGTAATCAAGACAGTGTAGTATTGGGATGAAGGTAGAAATGTATATCAAATGTATATCAAAGAGTCTAGAAATAGATCCACACGTATATAGACAACTTTTTTTTGACAAATCTACAAAGGCAGTTCAGTGGAGAAATGATATCTTTTCAACAAGTGGTATTGGGACAAGTGGGTATCCATATGCACAAAAGTAAACTGTATCCATATAATGTACCATTTACAAAAGTCCACTCAAAATGAATCACAGACCTAAACATTAAACCTAGACTATGAAACTCCCAGAAGAAAACACAGGATAAAATTCTTGTGACTCTAGGTTAGGAGAAGATTTCTTAGTTATAACATCAAAAGCAAAATCAAAAACCTAAATGAACAAATTGATACACCAGACTTCCTCAAAATTAAACACTTCTATTCTCCCAAAAACACAGTTGAGGGAATTAAAAGACAAGCCACTGACTGGGAGAAAATATTTGCAAATCATCTATCTGATTAAGGATTTGTATACAGAATTTAAAAGACTCAAAAGGGTCAGTAAGAGGAAACAGACATGACAATAAATAAGTAGGCAAACAATTTGAACAGATCATCAAAGAAGATATACAAATGCCAAATAAGCACATGAAAAGTTGCTCAACATCATTAATCATAAGGTAAATGTAATCCCACTACACCCCTCTGAGAAGGGCCAAAATTAAAAGGGCTGACCATTCCAAGTCTTGGCAAGGTTTTGGAGGGTGGAACGCTCATACACTGCTGGTGGCAGTGAAAAATGGTGAGAACACTTTGGAAAACAGTTTAGCAGTTTCATATATGTTAATCTTACAACTACCATGCAACCCAGCCATTGCAGTCCTAAGTATTCACCCAAGAGAAAGCAAGCGTATATCCAAGCAAAGACTTACACGTAAATATTCATAGCAGCTTTTTTTTACAAAAGCCCCAAATTGGAAACAAATATCCTTTACCAGGTGCATGGATAAAACAAAGTGTGGTGTATCCATTTGATAAAATAGTAGTCAACAATAAAAAAGAAGGAACTAGTCATACTTGCAACAAATGGGTAAATGTAGAAATAATTAGGTTGAAGAAAACAAGACAAAAGAGAATATAGTATGATTCTATGCACATAAAATTATAGGAAAGGAAAACTATAGTGACAGAAGATCACTCACTGGTCGCCTGGGAAAGGGGAAGGGTGACATGGAGAGGGAGGCACAAGGGGGCATTACAGAGGGGCACAAAGGAGCTTTTTGTTCATTATCTTGATGGTATGTTCATTATCTTGATGGTAGTATTGGATTCACAGGTGCATTACAAAAGCCCCAAATTGGAAACAAATATCCTTTACCAGGTGCATGGATAAAACAAAGTGTGGTGTATCCATTTGATAAAATAGTAGTCAACAATAAAAAAGAAGGAACTAGTCATACTTGCAACAAATGGGTAAATGTAGAAATAATTAGGTTGAAGAAAACAAGACAAAAGAGAATATAGTATGATTCTATGCACATAAAATTATAGGAAAGGAAAACTATAGTGACAGAAGATCACTCACTGGTCGCCTGGGAAAGGGGAAGGGTGACATGGAGAGGGAGGCACAAGGGGGCATTACAGAGGGGCACAAAGGAGCTTTTTGTTCATTATCTTGATGGTATGTTCATTATCTTGATGGTAGTATTGGATTCACAGGTGCATACATGTATCAAAACTTATTAGAGCACACAGTTCAAGTATGCACTGTATTGTATGTTAACAAACCTCAAGAAACAGTTTGAAATATATTTATATATTAATAATTCTTCAATGAAGTTAATCATTTGAAAGACTCCCAAGATTATGCCCTTGTAACACTGACAGATCCACATGGTCTTATCAAATTGGTCCATACTACATATACCCAAAATAGAAATAATCACTTGCAAAGAAATATATCCAAATATTTAGAGAAAGTTGATTTCTATTTCCATCTGAAGTACATGAATAACAATATTATATCCTAGAGAAATAATCATAATGATATTAAGAGTCAGTAGTTTGGGGCTTCCCTGGTGGCACAGTGGTTGGGAGTCCGCCTGCCGATGCAGGGGACACGGGTTCGTGCCCCGGTCTGGGAGGATCCCACATGCCGCGGAGCGGCTGGGCCCGTGAGCCATGGCCGCTGGGCCTGCGTCTCTGGAGCCTGCGCGTACGGAGCCTGTGCTCCGCGGCGGGAGGGGCCACAGCGATGAGAGGCCCGCGTACCAAAAAAAAAAAAAATCAATTTGGTTAAACAAATATTAAGCTAATTGTTTGAATGACTAAATT